>NC_053022.1:391769405-391871260 GCF_003073215.2 Triticum urartu | reverse complement strand
GGAGGTGGTGAAATTCTCACGACATTCTGGACATAAAAGATGGTAATACTCCAAGGTATCGAAGAATAATTGCTGGATAGCACGGGTCTCCAGGTATAACACAAAACACGAACAAGTTTGTGTTGGAGGGAAAGCAATAATGTTGTCGGTGATAACACAAATCATCGAGGGACAAGGATGGTTACATGTCATCATACATTTGGTTGATATTCTAGAAGGAATCAAAATGTTGTTTGATGACCACGACAAATTTAGTCGAGAGGCTCCACGAAGATGTAATCGATCGGCGATGACATCAAGTGAAAGGAATGATGAAGCGAATGGTTATTGGAACCATGGGTATGACACAAACTCGAAATCAAGTTTGCTGTTCAGGGAGAAACGATATGATGAGGAAAATCGACGTAAGCTTAGCTCATCGTCGAGAATTGTGCTCCGTGAAGGACCAGGTAGCACAGTTAAAATTTAGCACAATGATGATATAGCCGATCAGGCTAGGAATGACTTAAATGAATATTAACTCGTAAGCAACAACATTTACTTAAGAGTTATTGAATCAGAGTGCGGACTCGATTCACTATTCGATGTTCTCGGTTGACGACAACCCAGAACCTAGGAACAATTGGATCCGGCGAGTGATAATGGTTTATGAAGAACCCATAAGAAGTTATGATGTCCCATGATATTCCCGAGATACCAGGGTGTAATACTCGACGGTAGATCAAAGTAAAGGTTGGACTGGTGTATTGGTCCACACAAGACAAGTGCTTAAACTTGCCCGAGAAATGGGGTCAAAGAAGAACATATGGTCGGAACCACGATTGCAAGGATCAATTCACAGATACCAAATGATATTATATCAAGGAGGATAGTTATTATTGCAAGAAGCTTCCATGATAGGATATACATCGTGTCCATGGGCATGAACACAAGTTCAAGGTCGACTCCCACTTCTTCAATGCATAACCTTTCATTCACTTCTCTAGATAAAACTGATTTCAGTGTCAAAACCTACCCGGTGAATTATCAGAGGAGTATGACCCGTGAAAACTTTCGAGTTCACACAGTTTTAGAGAAGGCATATGTTCAACCCATAGGGGCTTCTTAGAAACATATACCACAAGTTTCATGAGTAAATATTACCAGCTCGAAAGCAGAGCATGGTTGGCAAAAGGAGAGGATACAAATTACCAAAGGCATTATGTATCGGAGAAAGAACTCACAAGGTGATTAATTATGAAGGGCATTGTCGGATAATAATCCAACAGTGGATATGGTGACCCACAATGGAGCTCATGTGAGTATCGATACCCAATCAGAGGAAGAAAGAATGCAAATGCATCGTTTTACAGAACATCTGAATAATTCAACGTTTAAATAACAAAGGAATTATGATTTTCAAATCAAGGGATCAGGAGCAAACGCTCTGATCAAGGACGGACAAGTTGCATAGACTTAGGGGTACAATCAATGGCAATCCGACTGGCCGAGGACCAGCTCACGTTTTAAATGACATCTGAGCTGGAAGGATGAATTCTATGATCTGAGTGAGGATTGCGAGAATTCGCAACATATTGAGTCAAAGGACTCAAAATGATATTGACAAAGGTTGCCAATAAGATTACTATACTTATGGGATTAACCATAATGCAAGCAAGCAAGAATTTCAGGAGCAATAGGTTGCTCAGGATTTTCGGAAGACCGAATGGTATTTTGAAGAATTTTGTGAACTGCATGAATATCTGGGGATGAGCGAATACTCGATAAATGCGAGTAATTATCCGTAGTGGTATGCATGTGGCAAAGAACTGCAAGGCAGTAGGCACAAAGTATTCTCGGGGTATCTTATAATAACAAGATCGACTGGGAATAAAAGTAAGCATGTCAGGTCTAAATACTTATCCATAGGGATATTTCGGTGGTAGGGACTTGCAAAAGCAACGGCATAAGGTTTCAACAGAATATCGGAGAGTATCTTCGAAATCCTCTAGTGCAGCCGACGATCGTCTGGACTGAAGGGGGTTCTCCGGGAGAAAGTATTTTCGAGAACCTAAGTTAGATTTTTAGTAAATTTATTAAACCCGAATAGAAGAGAGATCAGAGTCCCAGAGTAAGGTTCGAGGAGTAAAAGATCCTAATACCACCCAGATGGCGACGTGGGCCCATGGGCCGCACAGCCATGTTAGAAAAACAGTTTTCATCGACTAGACTCAAGTTCGGCCAAGGAGTTGGAAAGGGGATTCCTACAGGCAGTTGGCTCTGATACCAACTTGTGACGCCCCCGATTTAATCGTACACTAATCATACACGCAAACGTGTACGATCAAGATCAGGGACTCACGGGAAGATATCACAACACAACTCTACAAATAAAATAAGTCATACAAGCATCATATTACAAGCCAGGGGCCTTGAGGGCTCGAATACAAGAGCTCGATCATAGACGAGTCAGCGGAAGCAACAATATCTGAGTACAAACATAAGTTAAACAAGTTTGCCTTAAGAAGGCTAGCACAAACTGGGATACAGATCGAAAGAGGCGCATGCCTCCTGCCTGGGATCCTCCTAACTACTCCTTGTCGTCGTCAGCGGGCAACACGTAGTAGTAGGCACCTCCGGTGTAGTAGGAGTCGTCGTCGAAGGTGGCGTCTGGCTCCTGGGCTCCAACATCTGGTTGCGACAACCAGGTAGAAGGGAAGGGGGGAAAAGAGGGAGAAATGCAACCGTGAGTACTCATCCAAAGTACTCGCAAGCAAGGAGCTACACTACATATGCATGGGTATCAAATGGAATAAGGGTATCATAGGTGGACTGAACTGCAGAATGCCAGAATAAGAGGGGGATAACTAATCCTTTCGAAGACTACGCTTCTGGCAGCCTCCGTCTTGCAACATGTAGAAGAGAGTAGACTGAAGTCCTCCAAGTAGCTTCGCATAGCATAACCTAACCGATGATCCTCCCCTCGTCGCCCTGTGAGAGAGCGATCACCGGTTGTATCTCGCACTTGGAAGGGTGTGTTTTATTAAGTATCCGGTTCTAGTTGTCATAAGGTCAAGGTACAACTCCAAGTCGTCCTGTTACCGAAGATCACGGCTATTCGAATAGATTAACTTCCCTGCAGGGGTGCACCACATACCCCAACACGCTCGATCCCATTTGGCCGGACACACTTTCCTGGGTCATGCCCGGCCTCGGAAGATCAACACGTCGCAGCCCCACCTAGACCAACAGAGAGGTCAGCACGCCGGTCTAAACCTAAGCGCCCAGGGGTCTGGGCCCATCGCCCTTAGCACACCTGCACGTTGCGAACGCGGCCGAAAGCAGACCTAGCCTAGTGGCCTTCCAGTCCAATCCGGCGCGCGCCACTCAGTCGCTGACGTCACGAAGGCTTCGGCTGATACCACGACGCCGGGATACCCATAACTACTCCCGCGTAGATGGTTAGTGCGTATAGACCAAATGGCCAGACTTAGATCAAATACCCAGATCTCGTTAAGCGTGTTAAGTATCCGCGAACGCCGACCAGGGCCAGGCCCACCTCTCTCCTAGGTGTTCGGAACCTGCCCTGCCGCTCCGCCTCAAAACTCCACTCGCGGGTGCTCCTCAAGCCGACCCGTCTTTAGTCACCACATGTATCATGTATAAAGTATATAGTATATACCCGTGATCAACTCTCGAGTGATCACGGCCCGATAGTATAGCATGGCAGACGGACAAGGATGTAGGGCCACTGATGATAAACTAGCATCCTAAACTAAGCATTAGGATTGCAGGTAAAGGTAACAACAGTAGTAGCAAGGACAGGCTATGCATCAGTATAGGATTAACGGGAAGCAGTAACATGCTACACTACTCTAATGCAAGCAGTATAGAGAAGAGTAGGCGATATCTGGTGATCAAAGGGGGGGGCTTGCCTGGTTACTCTGGCAAGAGAGAGGGGTCGTCAACTCCATAGTCGTACTGGGTAGCAGCGGCGTCGGTCTCGGTGTCTAGCGGAAGAAGAGGGGGGAAGAAACAATAAATATAATGCAAAAAGATGCATAACGATGCATGACAAGACAAGTAGCGGTGCTAGGGGTGCCCTATCGCGGTATGAGGAGATACCGGTGAAGGGGGGAAACATCCGGGAAAGTATCCCCGGTGTTTCGCGTTTTCGGGCAGAGGAGCCGGAGGGGGAAAGTTACGTGTTCGATAGGTTAGGGGGGTGTGGCGGACGAACGGGTTGCGTATCCGTAATCGTCTCGTCGTTCTGAGCAACTTTCATCTAGAAAGTATTTCCATCTGAGCTACGGTTTATTTTCTATTAATTTTAAAAGATTTAAATCATTTTTAGGATTTATTTAATTATTTTAATACAACATTATCCAGAACAGTGCTTGCTGACGTCATCATGACGTCAGCATGACGTCAGCAGTCAACAGAGGTGTTGACTGGTCAACTGACGTGTGGGACCCATTGGTCATTGACTGTTTAGCCTAATAAGTGTTTAACTAAACTAACTACTGTTTAATTAAACTAATTAGTTAGTTAGGTTAATCTAATTATGATTAATTAACTTAATTAATTCCTTAATTAATTAATTAAATTATTATTATCTATTTATTTATTTCATTTATTTTACATATTATTTTTAATTCTTTTTTTTAACAAAACGTTCTGGGGCTGGGGCTGGGCCCCATGTGTCATTGGCCCTAGGGGGGCATAATGGGCGCACGGGCGTTGGGGCGTTCCGGGCGGAGCCCCGTGAGTGTGCGGGCGCTGGCCCGGGCGTGGCCAACGGGGCGGCTGGGGGACGACGGCAAGACGCCGTCCAGGTGAGGTGTCGGAGGTGAGGCATGCGGCGGCGCGCGCAAGCTACAACGATGGAGGTGGTGGCGGGGTCGCGCGATGGAGCAGTGGTCAGGGGCGGAGGGACGAGGCTAAGGCGAGCAGCAGCGGCTGCAGGGAGGACACGGCGAGGCGCGGCAGTGCGGCGCGCGCGGAAGCTGGCGAGCGTGGTGGCGCGTGAGCAGAGGAGGGCACCGACGAGCACGCGGGGGTGAGCACGAGAGGGGCGGGGCTGGTGAGATCAGTAGGCGGCAGGCGCGGGCCGGGCGCGCACGATGGGTGTGGCCACCCCGCGGTCAGGGCGCGATGGCGGCTACGGGAAGACGCGGGGCGTGGTCGAGAGCTGCAGGGGGGCGACGACGCCGTAGAGTGCGCGGGACAGGGGAGAGAGAAGAGGGCATGACCCTCACCGAGTAGTGTAGGGGAGTGGCAGTGGGGGGTCGTGGAGGAGGACGAAGACTACAGGCGGCGACGGGGGAGCTCCGGGTGGATGGCGCTCGGCGCCGGCGGTTCGGGGTGGCGTCGGGGTCGGTGGAGCACATCGGGGAGGAGGCGAGGCGGTCCGGCGAGGCGGCGGGGGTTGGCGATGGGGACGTGCGCCGGGGCGGCGACGGGGTGGCGTCTTCGGGTGGCGGCGATGGGGTCGGCCCGATCCGGTCTGGATCGGGTGAGAGGGAGGAGATGAGGGGGGGCGTGGGGGTTTCGTCCCCGATCCAATCTGGATCGGGAGGGGGTGGGAACGACGTGGGGGGACGAGTGGGTGGCGGCTAGGGTTGCGGGGGGGTGAGGGGAGTGGATAAGGAGAGTGAGGTGGGCTAGCCGGTTGGGCCTTGTCTTGCTGGGCCGAAGCCCAGGGGGCAGGGGGTTTTCTCTTTCTTTTTTTTATGTATTTTCTTTCTTTTATTTATTTCCTTTTCTGTTTTGGCTCATTGTTTGGGCACTAAATGAGTTTTGTAAAACATGAGAGTTGGCCCAAAATTCACAACACAATATATCCTACCACCAAAAACTAGTTTGGTGTAACTATCATTTCATATTTATTTTTTTTATTAATAAAAAGGTTAGTAAATATTGTTTTCAGCCACTGTTTGAGGTTGTTTAAGTCACTTATCAAATTTCAATAATGTTGCTTACAATTTTATCATAGCCTCTGATTTATCTACTATTTATTGAACATTTTAGTTCTAATATTTGAAAAACTTTTATCGTTTGCTTGATTTTGATTTTGAATTTGAATCGGTTTCGAACTAACGCGAGATTGCTAACAGTAATCAAAGTGACGTGGCATCGTTAACGTGGGATTACTGTAGCCTAATTATCCAGGCGTCACAACCATCGTCCATTTGTTTGATGCTTCATGGGGAATGACCTTCGTGAGGGAAAAAAATTTCCCTATATTTACATCATGGAAATTTCTATGTGTAGCATGAAAGTTTATTTTTGATGCACATGGGAAATTTCTAAAGTCATGTGTGGAAACTTCCTATTTTACAACACCACAATTCTCCATGCCATAGCATGAAAATTCTCCTCTTTGTAGCATGGAAAATCATGGGTTTGTGGTTAACTTTCTCCTATCGTAGGATGGCAAGTTCCATTTATAGCCATGTGCGAATCTCTAATACGCATGATAATTTACTCCCCTGCGGCATGACGAATTCCTAACAATCTTTCAGTCAGCATAACAATTTTCTCTTTTCAATATGGCAAATCTTTATACAATAGCATGGTAATTGTCGAGCCTTCGTTGAAAATATTTTTTTAGGGAACACTCCCTGATCGCACCGCTCACTCAAAAGAGCTATCGTAGAAAACATTCGTTCACTCGAACGACCTTCTCGCGGGAAGTCATCACGTTATTGCGGTCTGTTATGTGGGTCCCATCTTAAGGGCAAGTTTGATGCCCACTGCATCGTGGATCTCATGCCGCTTATCTTAATGCTTGTTCCTCGACAACATGCAAGCTACAGATAGTTTGTGATGGGCTGCACCTTCAATTCTGGGTCCAAGACATCCATGACGCCCTAGGACCTACCACCATGATCCAATATGTGGACCTATGTCGCCTGGTGCGCCACAACACTCTTGCTCCAACCCCCTGACTAATTGGTCTGACACTTGACGAATTCCGAAGCCTACTCTGCAGCTTCGCGCTACATTGCCATGTTCATTGGCTCGCTGCCTGACCCGAGTTGATGGCTTGCTAAGAGGACGTGGGCACCGCTCCGCTTCAAGGTTTTTCTGTGGCCGGCTCTTTGGGACTGATGTTGGGATGCTAATAGGATTGCGCGTTGTGGGCTATCCCGTCAGCTCTGGCACGAGGTGCTCTCATGGTGCTGATCTACTGTTGCACCACCATGCCCTGAGGCCCTCCTCCAGGCATGGTGGATCAAGACCTGTTCGGTTGTTTCCTCTCCATGCAGAAAAGGAATCCCGTCCCCTCTCATTTGGATGTCAATGGTTGCATTTTACAACGGTCTACAACCCTTCATGCATCAACTTCTTTAGCTCATTAAGGACGAGACTCGCTTATGGGCTAAGGGTGGTGCTTTTGACTTGGCCAACATCCTTTATATAGTTCGGATGCAGTAGCTCTAGCGTAGCTCACCTAGCCCCCCTCTCTTCCCGGCTCCTCATCATGGCCCTGTGCTAGGGAACTTGTAACATTTTTCTACCCTTCAATCAATGAAAGATACACAAGCTTCACGTACCCGTGATTTTTTTTTGATTATATACAGGGTAATGCCCCTAACTGTGTAAGCCAATAGTATATATGTAAGGGCATCTTCAACACGAACCCTCAAAACGCCAGCAACTGTCTGAATCCAGCTATCGAGGCGCACTTTGTCATCCAACACGGACCCATATTTGTTCGCGGACGCATCTCTCTGTCCATTTCCCCGCATATCGGAAGCAAACCAAGGGGCTTTGTGGCAGTCCAGACCTCCGCCATTTACGTGTCCGACACCCCCAACCCACCCAAAGCAGAAGCGGAGCCCGCACATTTGGAGCGGTCCGCACTAATTGCACACGAAAACCCGCGCTCTCCTACCCTCCCTATTTCGATCGCCGCCTCCCTCCACCTGAATTCCCATGCTTTTTGCCTTCCACCACCACATGGACCCATGCAAAGACCAGCTGGAACCGACAAAAGTGGAGGATCCAAAGAAGGTGGCCGCCCTTGAGATTAACCCGGCGACACGACGAAGCCCGTTGCATCAAAAAGGAAGTCAAAACTTCAAGAGGACGTTGGGCAGGGTGCAGGGGCTAGGCGGCGGCGGGGACACGGGGCGCTGCCGTTGTCATCCATGCACACGAGTAATATCAGCCGCCCTACTTCTGTGCGGGAAAGCAGCTCGGCGGCAGATTCAGTGAGGAGGCTCGGACAGGCGGTCCGGGTGAGCAAAAGTCTATTTTTTGCATGGATCATCGGATCGAGATTTTGTGATCAGACACATGTAAAAACTATGGAAATCCGCCTAGTTTTTGTTGTGATCAGGCACTATGAACAACACATTTTAATTTGCTCGCATTGTTATACATTTAAAAATGAAGGATTGCCACATCTTGGCAAATGTTTAGGGAATGTGGTTGCATGACCAGCTCCTGCATCCCTGTCCGTGAACTGATCTGGACCAGTCTGTAGACAAAATAGTGTGTTTGTTTTAGAGGACGGCTTTGAAGATGCCCGAAGGTTTCATCAATCATTCTACGAACAAATAGCGTGTCCATTTTAGAGAAAGGCGTTGAAGATTGCCCTAATAAGATATCATCAAAGTTATGGCACCAACAATCTCGTACGAGTAAAACCCTTTATTTCGTTGGACGCGTCCGTAGATCCTCCCCACCCACATCGTGTACGGTGTACCCTCGCCGTGCCCTGCATTGATCCAACCGTAACACGGGCAATGGGGTTTGCATTGGCATGGGCACACCACACCCCTGCTTGTGCGCCCCAGATCGGCCAAACAATTGAACGGAGCGCCGGGAGCAGCAGCGTGCCCCATGGCCATGGCTATGTATGATCACTCGTACTAGGTAGGCGCCCCGCACCATTACTGCCATGATTCAGGGCGCCGCTGTTCACCGGGACCCGTATGCCTTTCCACGGCTACGAGGGCAGAAGAATCGGACGAGGGTCCCGCCTACATACTTAAATCCACGACGTGATCGCGTATTATCACCACCACATGGCCCTCCGTCAGATTCCACCGTATAAAACCCTAGCTCTGACCTTTACTGCTACTATTAAGAGCACTACTAGCAGCAGCACCGTACCCGCCCGGCCGAGTTAATGATCGCGTACTGTCAAGCTTGGCCGGCATTAGCAACCGCCCAAATCTGATCCGAGAGAGATAATGACCGAGCAAAGCATGAAGGCACGGCGGTGGGGGCAAGGGCAACCTGTCCTGCTCCAAAGAGCAACCCGTCATACGCTGCCGCTCCTTTTTGGCCGCGGGGAGGCGTGCAGGCTACGCTTTCCTCCCGGTTCTGCGCGTGTCGTGAACGCGGGTCATCGCCATTAGCGACGCGCGCACCGGCGGCCACGTGAGCGAGCGAGACGGTACGAGAAAGAAGGCGCCTCCCGCCTCCTGTGCGTGCCCATGCATTAACATGGCCGTCGCCCGTCCAACCAACCACCCTACCCTACCACCCCTAATCAGTTCAGAAAATTACCACCATGAATTTCAAAATAAAAAGTTACCACCGTGGAAAATGATCTCCCTCCAGAGCGAGCGAGAATGGATTTTGTTTACTATCGACGAAGACCGGAGTGCACGTCCCACTAGGAAATGGCTGGTGGACAGTAGGCGGCAAGGAACGGCGCGTCATACGCGCCGTGGACGGAGGGGGAGGCGCTGGCAGGCAGAAGCGGGTAGGCTCATCCAAAATAGGTTCGCCGTCACCTGCCGTCGTGGCTTGGTTTGACCGTCCGTCCGTCGGTTAGCCGCTCGCGGCCGGTCTAGCTCAACCGACCGACGGGAGAAAGATTAGATTCGAGGTTAACCGCGCTGGAGAAAGGGGGGAGATTCGAGGCTGCCGTGCGTTTGGGGCCATCTCCCTCCGTTGCTCCTTCGGCTCTTTCCTTTTTTTTTTTGGTTGAGAAATGGCTCTTTCCTTAACTAAGCTAGGACTACTAGTCAAGGCCCACACAGAGGGCCGGGCCCCCCCCCCCGCCCCCGCCCCTTGCTTGTCATCTTCCCCTCCCCTCGCTCCATAGAAGAGCGTGCCCAGCCGCCTGTTCTCCTCCCCTTCTATCTCCTCCTGTCTCTCTCTGCCCCTCTGCCCCTCTGCTCTGCCGCTCTCTCCCAGGGAGAGGAGAGAGGAAGGCAGAGTTCGCTCGCTCGCTTGCACTCCTCAGATTCCCCGCCCGCTCTGCGCTGCTCTGCTCTGCTCTGCTCGCCTGCCGTCCTTCCTTCCTCGCCTGATTGATTCGGTTGCTGCGCGCGCGGGCGCCGAGCTGATTGGGGGGAGTCGGCGCGGGGCGAGGAGCTAGCGGTCGCCTTGGCGGTCCCGAACACCACGGCGGCGGCGGCGGCCATGCGGATCCCGCGGCGGAAGGCCGGGGTGCCGCTCGGCGTGCCCAGCCGGCGGGCGCAGATCGCCGCGGTCTTCGCGCTCGCCGTGCTGCTCGGCGTCTCCGTCCTCTACGACAGCGCCCACATCGCCGCCTCGCTGCGCCGCCACAGCGGCTACAAGACCATCTCCGCCACACCGGCGCAGGCAGTGGGATCGGCGGGGGCGGCCACGGATCGGACCGACCCGCCCCCGCGGCTTGGGGCGGAGGAGGAGGGGGTGTCTAAGTCTGACTCCGGGACGGCAGCGGACGGGTCCTCGCCGGAGACGGGGGTCCTCAAGGAAGTGGTGGGGGAAGGGGGCGGGGCTACCTGCGACATGTACAAGGGGAGGTGGGTGCACGACGAGGAGAACGCGCCCATGTACAAGGAGTCCGACTGCGAGTTCCTCACGGAGCAGGTCACCTGCATGCGCAACGGCCGCCGCAGCGACGAGTACCAGAAGTGGCGGTGGCAGCCTGATGCCTGCGACCTCCCAAGGTACGCTTATTTGTTTTTCTTTGTATGTATTCCCTCTGCCTTCTCCATTTTTTCTAGATACATTCAAAACGTGTTCATGCGCATATGTGTACGCGCTACGCAATGGCCACCGGTTGGTTCTAAAGAAAAAGGTGGGTAGTGTGCTTTCGTTAACTGGAAAGTGAGAGTTTACGCGTGCTACCTACAGTCGTATTGGCCGGCTGGAAGCGGCCAGATCATTTCTGGCATGTTTCTCTTCCTTTCTAATCCAAGTCTACCGAAAATACACTCATGGTACAATGGGTGTTCATGACGATGAAACAATTATGTGGTACCAAACCATGGTTTTGTCCTTGTCAGTTAGTTCAAAGTTTCATCAAGGCATGTGGCTGTTCACATTATAATTATACAGAGAAAACGTTTGGTGCACCTGATTCATTACCTGTGTTTCTTGTTAACTAAGATTGGTATAAGGGGTTCTTTAATTGGTTAGGTGACATAATGGAAGAAGAGAAGAGGCTGCTATATGGTCTTTCTTTAGATAGATTAAGCTATTTAATGGTTGGTAGAGAAGTTCCCTTTGTTACAAGTTGTTGGGTGAGGGGTAGAGGGGTATGGTACAGAGTGGTTTGGAATCTGAAAACAAATAGGAGTTGTTGTCTAACATGACATCACATTGTAAGCTTTGCAAACTTATAACCATTTTGTGTACATAACTGGAGCAGTTTAGAGTTAATATAGCACTTTCTGAACGTATTGCCCTATCGATGTAAGTGAATTGTATCGACGTCAGTATACTAAAGACACCGCCTTCCGCAAAAATTGTATTGAAAGTTAGGTCAACCAACTCTATCTTGTACAATCTTGTTGAATGAACATAGCTAAGAAAAACGTCAGAGCAGGTTTATATGCGATCCTTCAATGTTCATACAATTTGATGGTTTTTGGTGCTGAATTGATCTTTTTTTCTTCTATCAGGTTCGATGCTAAGTTGCTTCTTGAGAAGCTAAGGAACAAAAGAATGATGTTTGTGGGGGATTCACTGAACAGGAACCAGTGGGAGTCCATGGTGTGCCTGGTCCAGTCTGTGGCTCCATGGGATAAGAAAAAGCTTGTCAAGAATGGATCTCTAAATGTGTTCCGCCTTAATGTAAGTATTTGCGCAATATCTACTTCTCTCTGACCTCACTTTGTTTTTCTTCCAATAGAGGTCTGAGGAAACAGTAGTACTAATGATTTGACTAGCAGCAGCTTGGTATGATAGTGATTGTACAAGCATAATTTTTAAAGTTGGGCCAGTGACCATACCAGCCAAGCCACCGAGTCAATATTTTTGTGGTTACATATTATTATTTTGTTAGTTCTTTCGTATTCCAAAAAGGATAGTAATGCCTGAACGTGTTAGCAGTTCCATCCATTAATATTTGACCCTTACAAACATGAGTTTTTGAACTAGGATCTAGTAGAAAAATGTTCTTGTGCATTTCGGAGATGCAGGAGTTTGCTTGAACGAGTGCAGCAGCTTGTAGGTGGTGTTCCACAGAATAGATGATGATGCATAGTTCACGATGTGTGTTTTTCTTCACTTCTTGCAATCAAGGTGTAGCCTGGTACTGTAGAGGATATAAAATAATCGATGGGAATATGGGAGGTTATGTGAATGGGGTTATGGGGTATAGTGGCTGCTATATGATAGGTCCCTCGGGGCACATGATTGAGACTGTCCTGACCCAGTCTGGGTACCGTTCTGCTATTTTCTTTGTGTACTCCTAGAACTAGAGCCATCCGGTTATTTCAAAACTGTGAGCCTATTTGAAAAAAGTTCATTATGATTTGCAGTGTGTTTCGAAGAGGATGCAGCGAAACATTTGGTTGGATTGTCTGAATCATTTAGTCCTTCATAGATCACGATTAATTAATGAACCGTATTGAAGGGTTGCACCTCAAAATTTTGTCTTCTGTGATCTTTATTTCCCCTAACCGTGGTTTGATGACTATTGACTCTTGAATATTCTTTGGTATGTATTGACGCGTGAATTACCTGGAATTTTCAGGAGTACAATGCAACGATTGAGTTCTATTGGGCTCCTTTCCTAGTTGAGTCGAACTCAGATGATCCAGACATCCATAGCATCACCGACCGAATGATCACGCCAACATCGATCGCCAAGCATGCAGCAAATTGGATAGGGGTGGACTATTTGATCTTCAACACTTACATTTGGTGGATGAACACCCCGAAGATGAAAATTGTGTGAGTAACTGTTATAATGAAGTCTCAAACCTTATGAACATTAAACCAGTTTGCCTATCCAACCTTGAGAGTAATGTGCATCATGGTATTCTTACACGTGTTGTTTTGACTACAGGCCTGACGGATCCTTCACAAGGAAACCAGTTAAGTACGATGAATTGGATCGTGTGGTTGCGTACCGACAGATCCTCGAGACATGGTCTGGATGGGTAGAAGAGAATGTAGATCCCAAAAGAACAATGGTCTTATTCATGAGTGTGTCACCAGTACATATGCAGTAAGCTCTCTTTGCCCCTGCAAATACACACATAATTCATATCTGCTGCATATATCGAGATTCTTTGGGTGATCCTAGAACATCATGAAGCTGGCTATCTTTAATTAAAATTCCATGTTATCTGCATACATGAAGATTCTTCGGCTAATCCTAGAACATCATGAAACTGACTGTATTTAATTAAAACTCTTTGACTGTTTCTTGATGCAAATATTCCCCAACAGTGCTATTAGGATGAAAGCGAAGATGTTGGTAGTGCACATGATGTGATACTGTGTTAACTTTTAGACCTTGTACTATTGTTTCGGCATGAATTCTTAGTATAAGGGTACCAGGCTGATGAACAATGGTTGACTTGTTACAGGAGTGAAGGCTGGGGCAGCCCTGACAACATAAAATGCTTCTCTGAGACACAACCAGTGCTAAATTACACAAAAACACTGGATGTCGGCACTGACTGGGATCTTTTCACGGAATCTCATGAAGTGACGAAGGCGATGAAGAAGGTGCCCGTGCACTTCATCAACATAACTGCATTGTCGGAAATCCGCAAGGATGCACACACATCTGTGCACACGCTGCGGCAGGGTAAGCTCCTGACAAAGGAGCAGCAGGCCAACCCACGCAAGTTCGCCGACTGCATCCACTGGTGCCTCCCTGGCTTGCCGGACACATGGAACGAGTTCATTTACGGCCACATTGTGTCGAGCCCTCTACAGCGGCAGATTGAGAATCAATCTGCAAGATGACAATGCATATATATCTGCTACAAATCTGGTAGTTCCCGTTAGTACGTAAGATGGTAATTGCGGCCATATAATATATATATTTTTTCTAGGTCTAGAAATATATGCTGTTGGTTCACCTGGGGAGATTGGCTCGAAGGTACGCTCGCAGGATAGCAAACTGTAGCTATAAACAACCAAGATGGCCTGAGAGTTATTATACCGTCTGCTCGCTCTGAGTGTGACTATTTAAGAGGAATGCTTCGATGCTTTTCATCTGAAAAGAATCTTATTTCAGTTGATACTTGTACATATTTCTTTTTTCATCAAACCCTTTTCATGAGAATATTTAACCTTTTGGGCTGGAACAATATTCAAGAGCTTGCGCAGCATAGACTGCACTGATGTGTGATAACAGATGCGTACTTGCACTTCTCTACTACATCACCGCCATTAAAATCTTCTATGTCGAATGCGTTAAGACGACCCAAAAATAACCCCTTCCCGAAAGTTTTACTAGATATGAACCTTTTGCTCAGTGCGCTACACCTTGGCATTCAGGTTGGACATCAATGGCGTTGAGCATCTGGTCCATGTGGCATCGAGTGGATACAACTTATGATGAGCAACTCGTCATTTCTGTTGACAATATTGAAACGGTTATGCGAATGTACGCACATGAACTAAGTTGAGCAAGTCGTCATTTCTGTTGACAATATTGAAACGCTTGTGCGAATGTACGCACATGAACTAAGTTCTGGACCATACAAGATACTAATGCACACTCTGGCCGAGACCAACGTTAGAAAGAACTGCTAGTAATAACTTTATCTGTTTCAGCGTTCATTGCACAACATTTTGTCATTTAAAATATGCCATCATACCAAGTAACAATCGTGTTATTGCAACAGAGACTCGCTAGTCGTGTCCTTCCTGATCAAATCGACATGGTGAAATGAGAATTATTATGTTTCCTAATGCTCACATATGAAAAAGATGGACGTCTCATATGAATGGCTGAAGGATTTACTTTCCTTGTCCAAATTGGCCGTTGGAGACAGACTGTTCTTTGTGATCCACCACGGACGTGATGAGGTTATCCTCTTTGTCAAACCAATGCCTGGGCAATCTGTGTAATTTGATGAAGAGTAGTTCTATGCTCTTGTTGCACTTCCTGTTGATGCTCGAACACTTCTACTCGTGATGTGTGATACTTTTTGGAATGACATTGTTGATGTACCAAATGTTTGTTCCATGTCTAAACTGATACTTTTTGGAATGACATTGTTGATGTACCAAATGTTTGTTCCATGTCTAAACTTGTAATGCTATGTTATTATCCATGATCATAATTTTCTGTTCATGCTTTATTTAAGAACTAGCACAAATGCCTGTGCGTTGCGACGGGGCATACATATTTTATTGCACAATACCAATTTTGTGTGACATATATCTTTAGGATACATATTCTACTGTTTAATATCAGGTGTGTGTATCAAATATCTGTTTGAATATCACGTACATCAGGCGATAATGTTTTCCTTTTTTACTATTGAATTACTCCATCCTCCACCCTACATATGTCTCTTTGTGTTTCGTGTCATCTTAGAATGACTCTCTTTCTCTACCGCGCGATCTTTTGATGACTCTCTAAAGAGGTTCATGTTAGCTGGGGTTGCTCGTCTTGATTGGATATTGAACGATGGACATTGCCTCATGTTGTAAGAAATGTTTAAATTTGCATTATTTGAGTTTTCTTTTTGTTGGTTGGTAAATGTGTCTACCGGGAGCAACCTCCAAAAACTTGTATTGTAGGAGTATCAAGGCACATCTACAATAGCTTTATGAGATAGCTTAAGCCACTATTGAATAATACAAAATAAAATTTGACAATCATTTTAATGGGAATATTTACAACACTGCACTGACCCTTTAGAAATGCAAATATTCCCACATACCTGGTGTAGAGTATGCAAAGTTCATACATTAAAAAAATGGGTTTCTACGTAAATTTTCAAATATATAACTTAAACATTCATGTAATAACGTGCATGAGAAAAACATGCAATAGAGCGGGAAAAAAACTAAGGGAAAATTAGATGGCAAAGAGATAGATTCCCAAACTATGATTTTAGGCATGGAATATATGATAATACAAAGTCACAATAATTAGCCAAATCTGTAACTATTCTGATGTTGTGCAGAATTTTAGTAATTAACCGTCATATTCAGCAGTAAACTTGTGTGCCTATAATTCCATGCTTGTTCATTTTATAAGTTTTAGGATAGAAATAAACTGTGTATTACCAAGGCCCGCATCAGTATACTTCTCCAATTTTCTTAATTTGCACATATCCTCACGGCCATAGTATTGTTTGTTTGATGCACTACCATTGCTTTTGAGCTATCCTGCCTGCCTGAGTTCTTTTTGCCTCTTTGTATGTACGTTGTTCGTTGTCCCGCGTGGCTGGCGCACCTGCTATTGTTTTCTTGTCCAGTCGGGAGTAATCTCATTCCTTCTTTTCCCCACGTTTCAATTGCTCCTTACACACCTGCCCCCAGCCTGAGCTTTTTTTGCTCGTGTGTATGTGTGCAGGCCACAACGTCTTCCTCATCCTTGCAGATAAATTCGAATCCACATCTGACCCTCTGATTGCTCCTTGATGATTCTGGAACAACTCACTGTGTATATAAATTGGTGAAGTTTGATGTAATGAGTGATGTGGGACTAGTTAATTTAGAAACACATATGTTTTTCTAACACAATTGTAAGCCCTTCTCGCTGGAGTAACTATTTTTCGCTGCAGACCAGGCCCAGCATCATCCCATGTGCGGGATAAAGTGTCCATGAATTTGTCTATACATATATTAAGAAGCTAACTCTATTTTATAGCACAGTTGAGAGCTAGCTCAACTCGCGACGGTCATTGTAATACGGCCGGAGGTCCGGAGTTTGACTCCCTGCGCCACTCTATCTTTTTTTTCTCCTCCCTTTAATATTAGGGTAAATAAATTAAATCTCAGCCGTAAATCCTCTTCCCATCAACGAATATCAACGGATATAAAGAGTTGAGGTATGGAGAACTATAAAAGCCTCCGTCCTTTATTATTAGGTAAAGATTAGTATGGCATCTGATAGTTCACTAAAATGATAGCATAACCAGATTTTTTTAATAGATTTCATTACAAGCATCTCAACTAATATCCATTCAATAAACCCAAAACTTTGTTTTCAAGCCCACTGCATCACTTTTTTCCTTTCCCAACATGCCGAACATCTCAACTAAGAGCATCGATAGTTGGGCGCCTCAAATCCGCCTCATACGCCTGGGCGGGCTGCCCGGTCACTGTCCGATCACGATTTTTTGACCTAGATGGGCCCCTCAAACGCTCTGGCTGACCTGCACCCCTCATATCCAGCCCAAATATGGGGCGCACACCTGCCACATTGGACCCGACAGCCTGACCCCACCCCAAATTGCACCAAATTCACTGCAAGACAAGTCGGATCCATTCGCCATCTCCTTTCTTCTTCCTCCTCCGCGCCGTCTGTCTCGCGCTCCACCACCGTGCCCGCTCCGCAGCCATTTCCAGGCTCTCCGCCGCCAGCTCCGGAAGAGCAGTCCTCTCTCCCGTCCTCACCGCGGGGGACATCGTCGCCGACCTGGACTCCACCGTGGTACGTCCGGCAACTCTATGGCTCCGCCTTGCGCTTGATGTGTTCGACACATTGTCCGACCGTTTTTTTGTTAGGAAAAACGATGGATTCTGATGCTTTGTCCGACGAGGAGTATGGACCGACGGAGCTTGACCAATTGATGAAGGAAATATGCCCTAGAGGCAATAATAAAGTTATTATTTATTTCCTTATATCATGATAAATGTTTATTATTCATGCTAGAATTGTATTAACCAGAAACATAATACTTGTGTGAATACATAGACAAACAAGAGTGTCACCAGTATGCCTCTACTTGACTAGCTCGTTGATCAAAGATGGTTATGTTTCCTAGCCATAGACATGAGTTGTCATTTGATTAATGGGAACACATCATTAGGAGAATGATGTGATTGACTTGACCCATTCCGTTATCTTAGCACTCGATCGTTTAGTATGTTGCTATTGCTTTCTTCATGACTTATACATGTTCCTATGACTATGAGATTATGCAACTCCCGTTTACCGGAGGAACACTTTGTGTGCTACCAAACGTCACAACGTAACTGGGTGATTATAAAGGTGCTCTACAGGTGTCTCCGAAGGTACTTGTTGGGTTGGCGTATTTTGAGTAGGATTTGTCACTCCGATTGTCGGAGAGGTATCTCTGGGCCCACTCGGTAATGCACATCACTTAAAGCCTTGCAAGCATTGCAACTAATGAGTTAGTTGCGGGATGATGTATTACGGAACGAGTAAAGAGACTTGCCGGTAACGAGATTGAACTAGGTATTGAGATACCGACGATCGAATCTCGGGAAAGTAACATACCGATGACAAAGGGAACAACATATGTTGTTATGCGGTCTGACCGATAAAGATCTTCGTAGAATATGTGGGAGCCAATATGAGCATCCAGGTTCCGCTATTGGTTATTCACCGGAGACGTGTCTCGGTAATGTCTACATAGTTCTCAAACCCGTAGGGTCTGCACGCTTAAAGTTTCGATGACGGTTATATTATGAGTTTATGAGTTTTGATGTACCGAAGGTTGTTCGGAGTCCCCGATGTGATCACGGACATGACAAGGAGTCTCGAAATGGTCGAGACATGAAGATTGATATATTGGAAGCCTATATTTGGATATCGGAAAAGTTCCGGGTGAAACCGGGATTTTACCGGAGTACCGAGGGGTTACCGGAACCCCCCGGGGGCTTAATGGGCCATACTGGGCCTTAGTGGAGAAGAGGATAGGCGGCTAGGGCAGGGCCGCGTGTCCCTCCCCCTCTAGTCCGAATAGGACAAGGAGAGGGGGGCGGCGCCCCCCCTTTCCTTCCTCTCTCCCTCATCTTTCCCCCCTTCTCCTAATCCAACAAGGAAGGGAGGGAGTCCTACTCCCGGTGGGAGTAGGACTCCTCCTGGAGCGCCTCCTCCTAGCCGGCCGCACCTCCCCCCTTGCTCCTTTATATACGGGGGCAGGGGGCACCCCATAGACACAACAATTGATTTGATCTTTTAGCCGTGTGCGGTGCCCCCCTCCACCATAGTCCACCTCGATAATACTGTAGCGGTGCTTAGGCGAAGCCCTGCGTCGGTAGAACATCATCATCGTCACCACGCCGTCGTGCTGACGAAACTCTCCCTCAACACTCAGCTGGATCGGAGTTTGAGGGACGTCATCGGGCTGAACGTGTGCTGAACTCGGAGGTGCCGTGCGTTCGGTACTTGATCGGTCGGATCGTGAAGACGTACGACTACATCAACAGCGTTGTGCTAACGCTTCCGCTTTCGGTCTACGAGGGTACGTGGACAACACTCTCCCCTCTCGTTGCTATGCATCACTATGATCTTGCGTGTGCGTAGGAATTTTTTTGAAATTACTACGTTACCCATCAGTGGCATCCGAGCCAGGTTTTATGCGTAGATGTCATATGCACGAGTAGAACACAAGTGAGTTGTGGGCGATATAAGTCATACTGCTTACCAGCATGTCATACTTTGGTTCGGCGGTATTGTTGGATGAAGCGGTCCGGACCGACATTACGCGTACGTTTACGCGAGACTGGTTCTACCGACGTGCTTTGCACACAGGTGGCTGGCGGGTGTCAGCTTCTCCAACTTTAGTTGAACCGAGTGTGGCTACACCCGGTCCTTCCGAAGGTTAAACCAGCACCAACTTGACAAACTATTGTTGTGGTTTTGATGCGCAGGTAAGAACGGTTCTTGCTCAGCCCGTAGCAGCCACGTAAAACTTGCAACAACAAAGTAGAGGACGACTAACTTGTTTTTGCAGGGCATGTTGTGATGTGATATGGTCAAAGCATGATGCTAAATTTTATTGTATGAGATGATCATGTTTTGTAACCGAGTTATCGGCAACTGGCAGGAGCCATATGGTTGTCGCTTTATTGTATTCAATGCAATCACCCTGTAATGCTTTACTTTATCACTAAGCGGTAGCGATAGTCGTAGAAGCATAAGATTGGCGAGACGACAACGATGCTACGATGGAGATCAAGGTGTCGCGCTGGTGACGATGGTGATCATGACGGTGCTTCGGAGATGGAGATCACAAGCACAAGATGATGATGGCCATATCATATCACTTATATTGATTGCATGTGATGTTTATCTTTTCTGCATCTTATCTTGCTTTGATTGATGGTAGCATTATAAGATGATCTCTTACTAAATTTCAAGATAAAAGTGTTCTCCCTGAGTATGCACCGTTGCCAAAGTTCATCGTGCCCAGACACCACGTGATGATCGGGTGTGATAAGCTCTACGTCCATCTACAATGGGTGCAAGCCAGTTTTGCACACGTAGAATACTCAGGTTAAACTTGATGAGCCTAGCATATGCATATATGGCCTCGGAACACTGAGACCGAAAGGTCGAGGGTGAATCATATAGTAGATATGATCAACATAGTGATGTTCACCATTGAAAGCTACTCCATTTCACGTGATGATCGGTTATGGTTTAGTTGATATGGATCACGTGATCACTTAGAGGATTAGAGAGATGTCTATCTAAGTGGGAGTTCTTAAGTAATATGATTAATTGAACTTAAATTTATCATGAACTTAGTACCTGATAATATCTTGCTTGTCTATGTTGATTGTAGATAGATGGCCCGTGTTGTTGTTCCGTTGAATTTTAATGCGTTCCTTGAGAAAGCAAAGTTGAAAGATGATGGTAGCAATTACACGGACTGGGTACGTAACTTGAGGATTATCCTCATTGCTGCACAGAAGAATTACGTCCTAGAAGCACCGCTAGGTGCCAAACCTGCTGCAGGAGCAACACCAGATGTTATGAACATCTGGCAGAGCAAAGCTGATGACAACCCGATAGTTCAGTGTGCCATGCTTTACGGCTTAGAACCGGGACTTCAACGATGTTTTGAACGTCATGGAGCATATGAGATGTTCCAGGAGTTGAAGTTAATATTTCAAGCAAATACCCGGATTGAGAGATATGAAGTCTCCAATAAGTTCTACAGCTGCAAGATGGAGGAGAATAGTTCTGTCAGTGAGCATATACTCAAAATGTCTGGGTATAATAATCACTTGATTCAACTGGGAGTTAATCTTCCAGATGATAGCGTCATTGACAGAATTCTTCAATCACTGCCACCAAGCTACAAGAGCTTCGTGATGAACTATAACATGCAAGGGACGGATAAGACAATTCCCGAGCTCTTCGCAATGCTAAAGGCTGCGGAGGTAGAAATCAAGAAGGAGCATCAAGTGTTGATGGTCAATAAGACCACCAGTTTCAAGAAAAAGGGCAAAGGGAAGAAGAAGGGGAACTTCAAGAAGAACAGCAAACAAGTTGCTGCTCAAGAGAAGAAACCCAAGTCTGGAACTAAGCCTGAGACTGAGTGCTTCTACTGCAAGCAGACTGGTCACTGGAAGCGGAACTGTGCCAAGTATTTGGTGGATAAGAAGGATGGCAAGGTGAACAAAGGTATATGTGATATACATGTTATTGATGTGTACCTTACCAGAGCTCGCAGTAGCACCTGGGTATTTGATACTGGTTCTTGATGGGTTTCGTAGTAATTTCAAAAAATTTCCTACGCACACGCAAGAACATGGTGATGCATAGCAACGAGAGGGGAGAGTGCTGTCTACGTACCCACGCAGACCGACTGCGGAAGCGTTGACACAACGTAGAGGAAGTAGTCGTACGTCTTCGCGATCTAACCGATCAAGCACCGAAACTACGGCACCTCCGAGTTCGAGCACACGTTCAGCTCGATGACGATCCCCGGACTCCGATCCAGCAAAGTGTCGGGGAAGAGTTCCGTCAGCACGACAACGTGGTGACGATCTTGATGTACTACAGCAGCAGGGCTTCGCCTAAACTCCGCTACAGTATTATCGAGGACTATGGTGGCTGGGGGCACCGCACACGGCTAAGGAATAGATCACGTGGATCAACTTGTGTCTTTCTGGGGTGCCTCTGCCTCAGTATATAAAGGAGCCAAGGGGGAGGGGGGCACCGGCCAGGAGGAGGGCGCAGGAGGAGTCCTACTCCTTCCGGGAGTAGGACTCCCCCCCAATCCTAGTTGGACTAGGATTCCCCGAGGGGGAAAGAGAGAGAAGGGGGCCGGCCACCTCTCCTAGTCCTAGTAGGACTAGGGGGAGGGGGGAGGCGCGCGGCCACCTTGGGCTGCCCCTTTCTCCTTTCCACTAAAGCCCATCTAGGCCCATATGGTTCCCGGGGGGTTCCGGTAACCTCCCGGTACTCCGGTAAAATCCTGATTTCACCCGGAACACTTCCGATATCCAAACATAGGCTTCCAATATATCAATCTTTACGTCTCGACCATTTCGAGACTCCTCGTCATGTCCGTGATCACATCCGGGACTCCGAACAACCTTCGGTACATCAAAATGCATAAATTCATAATATAACTATCATCGTAACCTTAAGCGTGCGGACCCTACGGGTTCGAGAACAATGTAGACATGACCGAGACACGTCTCCGGTCAATAACCAATAGCGGGACCTGGATGCCCATATTGTCTCCTACATATTCTACGAAGATCTTTATCGGTCAGACCGCATAACAACATACGTTGTTCCCTTTGTCATCGGTATGTTACTTGCCCGAGATTCGATTGTCGGTATCCAATACCTAGTTCAATCTCATTACCGGCAAGTCTATTTACTCGTTCTGTAATACATCATCTCGCAACTAACTCATTAGTTGCAATGCTTGCAAGGCTTATGTGATGTGCATTACCGAGAGGGCCTAGAGATACCTCTCCGACAATCGGAGTGACAAATCCTAATCTCGAAATACGCCAACCCAACATCTACCTTTGGAGACACCTGTAATGCTCCTTTATAATCACCCAGTTACGTTGTGATGTTTGGTAGCACCCAAAGTGTTCCTCCGGCAAACGGGAGTTGCATAATCTCATAGTTATAGGAACATGTACAAGTCATGAAAAAGCAATAGCAACATACTAAACGATCGGGTGCTAAGCTAATGGAATGGGTCATGTCAATCAGATCATTCAACTAATGATGTGACCTCGTTAATCAAATAACAACTCATTGTTCATGGTTAGGAAACATAACCATCTTTGATTAACGAGCTAGTCAAGTAGAGGCATACTAGTGACACTTTGTTTGTCTATGTATTCACACATGTATTATGTTTCCGGTTAATACAATTCTAGCATGAATAATAAACATTTATCATGATTATAAGGAAATAAATAATAAATTTATTATTGCCTCTAGGGCATATTTCCTTCAGTTCTGTTGCTAATATTTGCAACTCAAAACAGGGACTACGGATTAAGCGAACACTGGCCAAGGACGAGGTGACGATGTGTGTGGGAAACGGTTCCAAAGTCGATGTGATCGCCGTTGGCACGCTACCTCTACATCTACCTTCGGGATTAGTATTAGACCTAAATAATTGTTATTTGGTGCCAGCGTTGAGCATGAACAATATATCTGGATCTTGTTTGATGCGAGACGATTATTCATTTAAATTAGAGAATAATGGTTGTTCTATTTATACGAGTAATATCTTTTATGGTCATGCACCCTTGAAGAGTGGTCTATTTTTGACGAATCTCGATAGTAGTGATACACATATTCATAATGTTGAATCCAAAAGATGCAGAGTTGATAATGATAGTGCAACTTATTTGTGGCACCGCCGTTTAGGTCATATCGGTGTAAAGAACATGAAGAAACTCCATACTGATGGACTTTTGGAACCACTTGATTATGAATCACTTGGTACTTGCGAACCGTGCCTCATGGGCAAGATGACTAAAACGCCGTTCTCCGGAACTATGGAGCGAGCAACTGATTTATTAGAGATCATACATACTGATGTATGTGGACCAATGAATATTGAGGCTCGCGGCGGGTATCATTATTTTCTCACCTTCACAGATGATTTAAGCAGATATGGGTATATCTACTTAATGAAACATAAGTGCGAAACATTTGAAAAGTTCAAAGAATTTCAGAGTGAAGTTGAAAATCATCGTAACAAGAAAATAAAGTTTCTACGATCTGATAGTGGAGGAGAATATTTGAGTTACGAGTTTGGTCTACATTTGAAACAATGCAGAATAGTTTCGCAACTCACGCCACCCGGAACACCAACGTAATGGTGTGTCCGAACGTCGTAATCGTACTTTACTAGATATGGTGCGATCTATGATGTCTCTTACTGATTTACCGCTATCATTTTGGGGTTATGCTTTAGAGACGGTCACATTCACGTTAAATAGGGCACCATCAATTGAGACGATGACTTATGAACTGTGGTTTGGCAAGAAACCAAAGTTGTCGTTTCTTAAAGTTTGGGGCTGCGATGCTTATGTGAAAAAGCTTCAACCTGATAAGCTCAAACCCAAATCGGAGAAATGTGTCTTCATAGGATACCCAAAGGAGACTGTTGGGTACACCTTCTATCACAGATCTGAAGGAAAGACATTCGTTGCTAAGAATGGATCCTTTCTAGAGAAGGAGTTTCTCTCGAAAGAAGTGAGTGGGAAGAAAGTAGAACTTCATGAGGTAACCATACCTGCTCCCTTATTGGAAAGTAGTTCATCACAGAAACCAGTTCCTGTGACGTTGCTACCTCTTGAGCACTGCGTTGGATTTCCCCGAAGAGGAAGGGATGATGCAACCAAGTAGCGTAAGTATTTCCCTCAGTTTTTGAGAACCAAGGTATCAATTCAGTAGGAGGCTACGCGCGAGTCCCTCGTACCTACACAAAAACAATAGCTCAATGCAACCAACACACTTAGGGGTTGTCAATCCCTTCACGGTCACTTACGAAAGTGAGATCTGATAGAGATGATAAATAATATTTTTGGTATTTTTGGTATAGAGATGCAAAGTAAAAAGTAAAAGCAAAGCAATAATAAAGTGATGGAGATTGATATGATGAGAAAGAGACCCCGGGGCCATAGGTTTCACTAGTGGCTTCTCTCAAGAGCATAAGTATTCTATGGTGGGTGAACAAATTACTGTTGAGCAATTGACAGAATTGAGCATAGTTATGAGAATATCTAGGTATGATCATGTATATAGGCATCACGTCCGAGACAAGTAGACCGAAATGATTCTGCATCTACTACTATTACTCCACTCATCGACCGCTATCCAACATGCATCTAGAGTATTAAGTTAAAAACAGAGTAACGCTTTAAGCAAGATGACATGATGTAGAGGGATAGTTTCATGCATGATAAAAACCCCATCTTGTTATCCTCGATGGCAACGATACAATACGTGCCTTGCTGCCCCTTCTGTCACTGGGAAAGGACACCGCAAGATTGAACCCAAAGCTAAGCACTTCTCCCATGGCAAGAACAACCAATCTAGTAGGCCAAACCAAACTGATAATTCGAAGAGACTTGCAAAGATTACCAATCATACATAAAAGAATTCAGAGAAGATTCAAATATTATTCATAGATAGACTTGATCATAAACCCATAATTCATCGGTCTCAACAAACACACCGCAAAAAGAAGATTACATCGAATAGATCTCCACGAGAGAGGGGGAGAACATTGTATTGAGATCCAAAAAGAGAGAAGAAGCCATCTAGCTACTAACTATGGACCCGTAGGTCTGAAGTAAACTACTCACACTTCATCGGAGGGGCTTGGATGATGATGTAGAAGCCCTCCGTGATCGATGCCCCCTCCGGCGGAGCTCCAGAATAGGCCCCAAGATGGGATCTCGTGGATACAGAAAGTTGCGGCGGTGGAATTAGGTTTTTGGCTCCGTCCCCGATCGTTTGGGGGTACGTAGGTACATATAGGAGGAAGAAGTACGCCGGTGGAGCTTCGAGGGGCCCATGAGGCAGGGGGCAGGCCCTAGGGGGGGGGGGCGCCCTCCACCCTCGTGACCGCCTCGTGGTTTTATTGACGGAGGGTCCAAGTCTCCTGGATCTTATCTGATGAGAAAATCACGTTTCCGAAGGTTTCATTCCGTTTGGAATCCGTTTGATATTCCTTTTCTTCAAAACCCTAAAACAGGCAAAAAAGAACAATTCTGGGCTGGGCCTCCGGTTAATAGGTTAGTCCCAAAAATAATATAAAAGTGGATAATAAAGCCCAATAATGTCTAAAATAGTAGATAATATAGCATGGAGCAATCAAAAACTATAGATACGTTGGAGACGTATCAAGCATCCCCAAGCTTAATTCCTGCTCGTCCTCGAGTAGGTAAATGATAAAAAGAGAATTTTTGATGCGGAGTGCTACTTGGAATAATTTTAATGTAATTCTTCTTAATTGTGGTATGAATATTCAGATCCGAAATATTCAAGACAAAAGTTCATATTAACATAAAAATGATAATACTTCAAGCATACTAACTAAGCAATTATGTCTTCTCAAAATAACATGGCCAAAGAAAGTTCATCCCTACAAAATCATATAGTTTAGTCATGTTTCATTTTCGTCACACAAGAATGCTCTCATCATGCACAACCCCGATGACAAGCCAAGCAATTGTTTCATACTTTAGTAATCTCAAACCTATAAACTTTCACGCAATATATGAGCGTGAGCCATGGACATAGCACTATGGGTGGAATAGAATATAATGAGGGGGTTATGTGGAGAAGACAAAAAGGAGAAAGTCTTACATCAACGAGGCTAATCAATGGGCTATGGAGATGCCCACCGATTGATGTTAATGCAAGGAGTAGGGATTGCCATGCAACGGATGCACTAGAGCTATAAATGTATGAAAGCTCAACAAAAGAAACTAGTGGGTGTGCATCCAACTCGCTTGCTCATGAAGACCTAGGGCACTTGAGGAGGCCCATTGTTGGAATATACAAGACAAGTTCTATAATGAAAAATTCCCACTAGTATATGAAAGTGATAATATGAGAGACTCTCTACTATGAAGATCATGGTGCTACTTTGAAGCACAAGTGTGGTAAAAGGATAGTAACATTGTACCTTCTCTCTTTTTCTCTCATTTTTTTGGGCCTTCTCTTTTTTATGGCCTTTTTTGGGCCTTCTTTTTTATGGCCTTTTTTATTCCTCACTTGGTACAATGCTCTAATAATGATGATCATCACACTTCTATTTATTTACAACTCAGTGATTACAACTCGATACTAGAACAAAGATGACTCTATATGAATGCCTCCGGCGGTGTACCGGGATATGCAATGAACCAAGAGTGACATGTATGAAAGAATTAAGAACGGTGGCTTTGCCACAAATACTATGTCAACTACATGATCATGCTAAGCAATATGACAATGATGAATGTGTCATGATGAACGGAATGATGGAAAGTTGCATGGCAATATATCTCGGAATGGCTATGGAAATGCCATAATAGGTAGGTATGGTGGCTGTTTTGAGGAAGATATAAGGAGGTTTATGTGTGAAAGAGCGTATCATATCACGGAGTTTGGATGCACCGGCGAAGTTTGCGCCAACTCTCAATGTGAGAAAGGGCAATGCATGGTACTGAAGAGGCTAGCAAGGATGGAAGGGTGAGAGTGCGTATAATCCATGGAATCAACATTAGTCATAAAGAACTCACATACTTATTGCAAAAATCTACAAGTCATCAAAAACCTTGGCACTACGCGCATGCTCCTAGGGGGATAGATTGGTAGGAAAAGACCATCCCTCGTCCCCGACCGCCACTCATAAGGAAGACAATCAAATAACACCTCATGTTTCAAATTTGTTGCATAACATTTACCATATGTGCATGCTACAGGACTTGCAAACCTCAACACAAGTATTTCTCAATTTCAAAACTACTCAACTAGCATGACTTTGATATTATTACCTCCATATCTCAAAACAATCATCAAGCATCAAACTTTTCTTAGTATTCAACACACTCATATGAAAGTTTTATTATTAATCTTGCATACCAAGCATATTAGGATTTTAAGCAAATTACCATGCTATTAATAATCTCAAAATAATATAAGTGAAGCATGAGAGATCAATAGTTTCTATAAAACAAATCCATCACCATGCTCTAAAAGATATAAGTGAAGCACTAGAGCAAAACTATAAAGCTCAAAAGATATAAGTGAAGCACATAGAGTATTCTATCAAATTCCAAATCATGTATGGATCTCTCAAAAGGTGTGTACAGAAAGGATGATTGTGGTAGAATAACAAGCAAATACTCAAATCATAAAAGACGCTCCAAGCAAAACACATATCATGTGGTGAATAAAAATGTAGCTCCAAGTAAAGTTACCGATAGAAGTAGACGAAAGAGGGGATGCCTTCCGGGGCATCCCCAAGCTTTGGCTTTTAGGTGTCCTTAGATTATCTTGGGGGTGCCATGGGCATCCCCAAGCTTAGGCTCTTGCCACTCCTTGTTCCATAATCCATCAAATCTTTACCCAAAACTTGAAAACTTCACAACACAAAACTTAAAGTAGAAAATCTCGTGAGCTCCGTTAGCGAAAGAAAACAAAAGACCACTTCAAGGTACTGTAATGAACTAATTATTTATTTATATTGGTGTTATACCTAATGTATTCCAACTTCTCTATGGATCATAAACTATTTTACTAGCCATAGATTCATCAAAATAAGCAAACAACACACGAAAAACAGAATCTGTCAAAAACAGAACAGTCTGTAGTAATCTGTAGCTAGCGCAAGATCTGGAACACCAAAAATTCTAAAATAAATTTCTGGACGTGAGGAATTTATCTATTAATAATCTTCAAAAATAATTAACTAAATAGCACTTTCCAAATAAAAATGAAAGCAGTTCTCGTGAGCGCTAAAGTTTCTGTTTTTACAGCAAGTTCAACAAGACTTTCCCCAAGTCTTCCCAATGGTTCTACTTGGCACAAACACTAATTAAACACAAAAAACACAAAAAAAACAGAGGCTAAATAATTTATTTATTACTAAACAGGAACAAAAAGCAAGGAATAAAAATAAAATTGGGTTGCCTCCCAACAAGCGCTATCGTTTAACACCCCTAGCTAGGCATAACAAGCAAGAATAGATCTAGGTATTGCCATCTTTGGTATGCAATCCATAAGTGGCTCTCATAATAGATTCATAAGGTAATTTAATTTTCTTTCTAGTAAAGTGTTCCATGCCCTTTTTTAATGGAAATTGGAATCTAATATTCCCTTCCTTCATATCAATAATTGCACCAACCGTTCTAAGGAAAGGTCTACCGAGAATAATAGGGCAAGAAGGATTGCAATCTATATCAAGAACAATAAAATCTACGGGCACATAATTCCTATTTTCAATAATAATAACATCATTAATTCTTCCCATAGGTTTCTTAATAGTGGAATCCGCAAGATGCAAGTTTAGAGAGCAATCATCAAAATCACGGAAATCTAGCAAATCACACAAAGTTTTGGGAATAGTAGAGACACTAGCATCCAAATCACACAAAGCATAAAACTCATAATTTTTAATTTTAATTTTAATAGTAGGTTCCCACTCATCATAAAGTTTTCTAGGGATAGAAACTTCCAATTCTAGTTTTTCTTCATAAGATTGCATCAAGGCATCAACGATATGTTTAGTAAACACTTTATATTGACTATAAGCGTGAGGAGATTTTAGCACGGATTGCAACAAGGAAATACAATCAACTAAAGAGAAATTTTCATAGTTAAATTCCTTGAAATCCATAATAGTGGGTTTAGCAACATCTAGGGTTTTAATTTCTTCAATCCCACTTTTATCAAATTTAGCATCAAGATCAACAAATTCCGAATTCTTAGAACGCCTTCTAGGTAAAGGTGGATCATATTCAGTCCCATCATTATCAAGATTCATATTGCAAAACAAAGATTTAATAGGGGACACATCAATAACTTTTAGATCTTCCTCATTATTTTCATAGGAACTAGAAGAACACGCTTTTATAAAGGCATCTTTCTTAGCACGCATCCTAGCGATTCTTTCTTTGCACTTGTCAATGGAAATTCTCATGGCTTTGAGAGACTCATTGATATCATGCTTAGGTGGAATAGATCTAAGTTTCAAAGAATCAACATCAAGAGCAATTCTATCAACGTTCCTAGCCAAATCATCAATCTTAAGCAATTTTTCTTCAATCATAGCATTAACATTCTTTTGCGAAGAAATAAATTCTTTAATATTAGATTCAAAATCAGAGGGCATCTTATTATAATTCCCATAAGAATTGTTGTAGGAATTACCATAATTATTAGAGGGATTACTAGGATAAGGCCTAGGATTGAAATTTCCTCTATACGTGTTGTTACCAAAATTGTTCCTACCAACAAAATTCACATCCATAGATTCATTATTATTCTCAATCAAAGTAGACAAGGGCACATCATTAGGATCAGAAGAAACACTCTTATTAGCAAATAATTTTATAAGTTCATCCATCTTTCCACTCAAAACATTAATTTCTTCTATCGCATGCACCTTTTTAGTAGATATTTCAGTACGCCATTGAGAATAATTAACCATAATATTATCTAGGAGTTTAGTAGCTTCTCCTAAAGTGATTTCCATAAAAGTGCCCCCCCGCGGCCGAATCTAAAAGATTTCTAGAAGCAAAATTCAATCCGGCATAAAATTTTTGTATAATCATCCACAAATTCAAACCATGAGTAGGACAATTACGTATCATTAATTTCATTCTCTCCCAAGCTTGTGCAACATGTTCATTATCAAGTTTTTTAAAATTCATAATATCGTTTCTAAGAGAGATGATCTTAGCGGGAGGAAAATACTTAGAGATAAAAGCATCTTTGCACTTGTTCCATGAATCAATACTATTTTTAGGCAAAGATGAAAACCAAGCTTTAGCACGATCTCTAAGCGAAAAAGGAAATAGCTTCAATTTAACAATACCATTATCGACATCTTTCTTCTTTTGCATGTCACACAAATCAACAAAGCTATTAAGATGGGTAGCGGCATCTTCACTAGGAAGGCCGGAGAACAAACCTTTCATGACAAGATTCAACAAAGCAGTATTAATTTCACAAGATTCATCATCGGTAAGAGGAGCAATCAGAGTGCTAAGGAAATCATTATTGTTGGTGTTGGTGAAGTCACACAATTTAGTATTATCTTGAGCCATTGCAACAAACAAGCAATCCAACACACGAGCAAACAAAAAGCAAACGGGCAAAAGAGGCAAATAGAGAGAGAGGGAGGATAGAGAGAGCGAATAAAACGGCAAGGGTGAAGTGGGGGAGAGGAAAACGAGAGGAAAATGGCAAATAATGTAATGCGGGAGATAAGGATTGTGATGGGTACTTGGTATGTTGACTTTTGCACAGACTCCCCGGCAACAGCGCCAGAAATTCTTCTTGCTACCTCTTGAGCACTGCGTTGGATTTCCCCGAAGAGGAAGGGATGATGCAGCAAAGTAGCGTAAGTATTTCCCTCAGTTTTTGAGAACCAAGGTATCAATCCAGTAGGAGGCTACGCGTGAGTCCCTCGTACCTACACAAAAACAATAGCTGAATGCAACCAATGCGCTTAGGGGTTGTCAATCCCTTCACGGTCACTTACGAAAGTGAGATCTGATAGAGATGATAAATAATATTTTTGGTATTTTTGGTATAGAGATGCAAAGTAAAAAGTAAAAGCAAAGTAAAAGCAAAGCAATAATAAAGTGACGGAGATTGATATGATGAGAAAGAGACCCGGGGGCCATAGGTTTCACTAGTGGCTTCTCTCAAGAGCATAAGTACTCTACGGTGGGTGAACAAATTACTGTTGAGCAATTGACAGAATTGAGCATAGTTATGAGAATATCTAGGTATGATCATGTATATAGGCATCATGTCCGAGACAAGTACACCGAAACGATTCTGCATCTACTACTATTACTCCACTCATCGACCGCTATCCAGCATGCATCTAGAGTATTAAGTTAAAAACAGAGTAACGCTTTAAGCAAGATGACATGATGTAGAGGGATAGTTTCATGCAATATGATAAAAATCCCATCTTGTTATCCTCGATGGCAACGATACAATACGTGCCTTGCTGCCCCTTCTGTCACTGGGAAAGGACGCCGCAAGATCGAACCCAAAGCTAAGCACTTCTCCCATGGCAAGAACAACCAATCTAGTAGGCCAAACCAAACTGATAATTCTAAGAGACTTGCAAAGATAACCAATCATACATAAAAGAATTCAGAGAAGATTCAAATATTATTCATAGATAGACTTGATCATAAACCCACAATTCATCGGTCTCAACAAACACATCGCAAAAAGAAGTTTACATCGAATAAATCTCCACGAGAGAGGGGGAGAACATTGTATTGAGATCCAAAAAGAGAGAAGAAGCCATCTAGCTACTAACTATGGACCCGTAGGTCTGAAGTAAACTACTCACACTTCATCGGAGGGGCTTGGATGATGATGTAGAAGCCCTCCGTGATCGATGCCCCCTCCGGCGGAGCTCTGGAACAGGCCCCAAGATGGGATCTCGTGGATACAGAAAGTTGCGGCGGTGGAATTAGGTTTTTGGCTCCGTCCCCGATCGTTTGGGGGTACGTAGGTATATATAGGAGGAAGAAGTACGTCGGTGGAGCTTTGAGGGGCCCACGAGGCAGGGGGCGCGCTCTAGGGGGGGCGCCCTCCACCCTCGTGACCGCCTCATGGCTTTCTTGACGGGGGGTCCAAGTCTCCTGGATCTTATCTGATGAGAAAATCATGTTTCTGAAGGTTTCATTCCGTTTGGACCCCGTTTGATATTCCTTTTCTTCGAAACCCTAAAACAGGCAAAAAACAACAATTCTGGGCTGGGCCTCTGGTTAATAGGTTAGTCCCAAAAATAATATAAAAGTAGATAATAAAGCCTAATAATGTCTAAAACAGTAGATAATATAGCATGGAGAAATCAAAAATTATAGATACGTTGGAGACGTATCAGACGTCTATACCAATTAGTGAGGAAGTTAATGATGATGATCATGGAACTTCAGATCAAGTTGTTACTGAACCTCGTAGGTCAACCAGAGTAAGATCCGCACCAGAGTGGTATGGTAATCCTGTTCTGGAGGTTATGTTACTAGACCATGACGAACCTACAAACTATGAAGAAGCAATGGTGAGCCCAGATTCCGCAAAATGGCTTGAGGCCATGAAATCCGAGATGGGATCCATGTATGAGAACAAAGTGTGGACTTTGGTTGACTTGCCCGATGATCGGCAAGCCATTGAGAATAAATGGATCTTCAAGAAGAAGACTGACGCTGAGTAATATTACTGTCTATAAAGCTCGACTTGTTGCAAAAGGTTTTCGACAAGTTCAAGGTATTGACTACGATGAGACCTTCTCACCCGTAGCGATGCTTAAGTCTGTCCGAATCATGTTAGCAATTGCCGCATTTTATGATTATGAAATTTGGCAAATGGATGTAAAAACTGCATTCCTCAATGGATTTCTGGAAGAAGAGTTGTATATGATGCAATCAGAAGGTTTTGTCGATCCAAAGGGAGCTAACAAAGTGTGCAAGCTCCAGCGATCCATTTATGGACTGGTGCAAGCCTCTCGGAGTTGGAATAAACGCTTTGATAGTGTGATCAAAGCATTTGGTTTTGTACAGACTTTTGGACAAGCCTGTATTTACAAGAAAGTGAGTGGGAGCTCTGTAGCATTTCTGATAATATATGTGGATGACATATTGCTGATTGGAAATGATATAGAATTTCTAGATAGCATAAAGGGATACTTGAATAAGAGTTTTTCAATGAAAGACCTCGGTGAAGCTGCTTATATATTGGGCATCAAGATCTATAGATATAGATCAATACGTTGTGACGCCCTGAGACTGTCGCGCCAGGTGTCTTCCAGTGATTCGCTGTTGTTGCCTTGTCTTTGCTTGTGTGTTGCATTTTATCATGTCATCATATGCATTGCATCATCATGTTTTCAAAACTTGCATTAGTCTGGGTCTCCCAGTCCCGTCCGTTGCCCGTTCTGAGCCCAGACACACTTGCACGCGCCCGCGGCATGTCCGAAATATTACTTTATAAGTGGCCGGAAAATGTTCTCGGAATGAGTTGAAAGTTGGCATGCGGTGTTGTTATGTTGTAGGTAGGCTGCCTACCAAGTTTGATCACATTCAGAGTTCGTTTGGTGCCCCAACGGATAACTATAGAGACATTATAGTCGGTCAAAATGTCGGACGTTTTCGGTCTCCGGAAATAGTTGCCGGGCTGCACTCCTCTTCTCTCATCTCAACCCAACCTCTTTTCACAACCCACCTGCAGCCCACCTAAAACCCCCCTTCGTTCCGGACCGTCAGATCGCGATCGGAGGCTCCGAAACGCTCCAAAAGCCCCCCAAACCCACCAAAACCCTAGCCCCTTCCCATTTAAGCAACCCCCCTTGCCATTTTGGGCGTCCCTAGCCCCTAAACCTACCCTAACCCTCCTCCCACCTCTCAGCCGGAAGCCACCTACCCCCTCCTCAATCTCAGCGCCGGCCTAACCTGCCGCCGCCACTTGGCGCACCGCCATTCACCCCTGCCGCCATCTGCGCTGGATGCAACCAACCGCCGCACGCCACCTCAGCGTTTGCCTCCCTCCACCGCCCGCAGAGCCCGACGAAGCCCATGGCAGACCCGCCGCGGGCCGACCTGGGCCCGAGGCCACCCGCCGCGAGCCCGCGCGCACGATCCACGCAGCACCCCGAAAACCTCCCGCCGGCGACCCCGATCCCCACCGCTGGACTCCGCCGGCGCCGTCCCGGACATTCCTCGTCACTCCGCCGCCGGCGAGCACCAACCCAGGCCGAATCCCGCCACCTGCTCCTCTTTCCTTCCCCTGCCTCTGTTTCTTCCTCTCACAGAGCTCTGTCTCCCCATGTTCCGCAGGACCCCGGAGCCTCGTCGCGCCGCCACATGGAGTTCGCCGAATCTCGCGACCCCCGTCGTTCTGCGCTCGGATCCGTGCCGCACCTCGTCGTCCTCGTCCACCTCTGGCCGGATCCGGTGCCCAGGGACCGGATCTGCCCATTCCCGCCGTCTTCCCATGCCGCTGGAATCCCAGATCTCGCCGGAGTTCATCCACGCCGCCGCTGCTCGTCTTCCTGTCGAGAAGAGGAGGAGAACGCCTCTGCTCGCTGCGGCCTGTCCAGCCTGCTTTCCCCCACCAACCGGCCCAGGCCCAGCTCGTGTCGGCCCAATGGCCACGCTGGTGAGCAGCCCCCGCTCCTATGCACTTTGGGCCGGCCAGATTCGGCCCAGTGTATTTTTTTCAGATCAGCAATTTATCTTTTTCCCAGAGAATGTCAGTTTTGCAGAAAAGACCCTCATGTTCATGCATTTAATATCTCACCAGCTAAGCATCACATGTAAAAACTTTGTATATGAAACTTGCTTAGTTTTCCATCTAGTTTAATAATATCCAACTTCAAATCATGTTTAAAATGTTTAAAATGATGTTTGCTTTAATTTGCTCCTATGCCATGCTAAAATGACTTAATTCATAACTAAATAACCGTAGCTCGGTTTTAAATAATCTTTATACGTAAATGGGGTAGAAAAATGCCTAGTTTAACATGGTCTACTTGTTTTGCATGTTTAATAACTCTAAAATTGTGTTTAGGACAGATCAGTACCAAACCTAATATATGCATATGGGGATTTACCAGAATTGTTGTTCGTTGCTTCCGGCCTCATTTAACCTTGACTAGATAGGAAGTTTTACTTTGCTTCACCCTCTTGCCATGTTTAACATCATTTAATATTGTTGGGTACATAAACGAGATCGAACTAAATAACTTGTCGTGGTGTTTCGTCAATATGCAACTCGTTGCATATTGAGCTCCACTTAATTTGTAGGATTGTTTGTGCACTTTGCCATGCCACGCCTCATTAAACCGGACATGCATCATACTTGTTGTGCATCATGCCATGTTGTTGTAGTGGTTGTTTACTATGTTTTTTGCTTTCTTTCCGGTGTACTTCTTCTCGATAATCCGGTAACGTCGTGTTGTGAGGATTCGTTCGACTAAGTCCGTTTGTCTTCTTCATGGACTCGTTCTTCTTCCTTGCGGGATCTTAGGCAAGATGACCATACCCTCGAAATCACTTCTATCTTGGCTTACTAGTTGCTCGCTCTTTTGCTATGCCTATGTTGCGATACCTACCACTTGCTTGTCATGCCTCCCATATTGTTGAACCAAGCCTCTAACCCACCTCGTCCTAGCAAACCGTTGTTTGGCTATGTTACCGCTTTGCTCAGCCCCTCTTATAGCATTGTTAGTTGCAGGTGAAGATTGAAGTTTGTTCCTTGTTGGAACATGGAGATGTTGTTCCTTGTTGGAACATGTTTACTTGTTGGGATATCACAATATCTCTTATCTAATTAATGCATCTATATACTTGGTAAAGGGTGGAAGGCTCGACCTTATGCCTAGTGTTTTGTTCCACTCTTGCCGCCCTAGTTTCTGTCATATCGGTGTTATTGTAACACCCCGGATGTAACTTTCCCTATTTGTACTCCAACTCTTGCCGTTTCCGGCGTTAAGTTATATTTATTTCCTCGGGTTCGGGTTTTGTCTCCGTGTGTTGTTGTCGTTGTCATGCATCTCATATCATGTCATCACGTGCATTGCATTTGCATACGTGTTCGTCTCATGCATTCGAGCATTTTCCCCGTTGTCCGTTTTGCATTCCGGTGCTTCGTTCTCCTCCGGTGGCCATTTCTAGCTCTCTTTCGTGTGTGGGGATTAAACGTTTCCGGATTGGACCGAGACTTGCCAAGCGGCCTTGGTTTACTACCGGTAGACCGCCTGTCAAATTTCGTACCATTTGGACTTCGTTTGATACTCCAACGGTTAACCGAGGGACCGAAAAGGCCTTGTGTGTGCTGCAGCCCAACACCCCTCCAATTTGGCCCAACACCCACCAAACTCTGCTCCATGTCCTAGAGCGTTCGATCACGATCGCGTGGCCGAAAACCGCACCTCATTTGGACTCTCCTAGCTCCCTCTATGCCTATTTAAAGACCCCTCCGTTTTCGGATCTCCCCTCTCCCCGAAACCCTAAAAAATTCCCCTCCGACGCGCCGGACATTGTCCGCCCGCGCCGGACACGTCCGCGCTGCCGTACCCGACGAATCCGCCGCCGCCACGTCATCTCCGCCGCCTTCTCTCTCCTCCAACCCCGCCGCCGGCTCGCGCGGCCCGGATCGGGCCCGCGGGGCCCATCTCGTTTCGCCGCCCGAGAGAGCTCGCCGCCTGCCCGCGCCTCTCCTCGCCGCGAGCACCTTCGCCGGAGTTCACCGCCGCCGTCCGTCGGAGCTGCTGCTCCTCCCGCCGCGCGACCCCGCGCCTTGCCGGACCCGGGGCACCGGCGACCGGAGACGCCGCGCCTCCCCCGAGGCCGCGCGCAGCCGCCCGCCTCCGCCTGTCTCCGCCCTCCTCCGCGCCGTCCTCGCCGGCGACGAGCTCGTCGGAGGCGCTGCCGACGCCGCCCGATCTACTCTGCCTCGAACCGATCCCGTCCCGGTCAGATCCAGGGAGAGGTTGACTTTCCTCTTTCCCCCAAATTTCACTAAGTCCCGAAAATCCAGCTTCAATTTCCCATGTTCGCGGCTCTGTAACTTTGCATCCATAGCTCCGATTCATGCATATAGCATATCAAAATGTTCATCTCAGAGAGTACATCATTTCGTTCCATTGCGTCATTTTCATTTGAGCTCATATTGATGCCCGAAATGCTGTTAGAAGAGGGCTACTTGAGTTAATTGTCAGATCTGTTACTTCATCTTAGACTTTTGTCATTTTTGCCATGATTGTTGTGTGCATGATATGCCTGTGAGTCCTTCATATGTTTTGTTACGAATTTTGTTATCTTTCCAGAGGTGCAACCCATGAATTTTTAGGATGTGTGTGGTGACTTGTGCAAGCTTGCAAAGTGAGGCACCCGGTAATTCTGTTTTCAGGGACTTTGTAGTTTTCACTAAGTCTGGGATTATTTAGTTCATGATGCCATATGTTCTTGTTGTTTCCTAGTGATCCGTGCCTCTTTTGAGGATGATCAGTAAGGGAGTTTTGTTAATCTTGTAGTGCTCTATCCATCAATATCTTTGTTTGCATTTATGGAGCATCCTAGATTGAGTCAATCGAGCTCTACTTTTGCTTCGTTGTGAATCTGGGCAGATCGTCAACTTGTTTGCGATTTTGCCGGTGATGTTGTAGTTGATCCGTGCATGATATGCTGTTGTTCCTGCCATGTCTAGCTTGTATTTTGTGCCTTCTTAAGGGATGTATGCTTTCCTTGCCATGACTTGCACCGTGGTGAGTGCATCGAGCTCGTAAACATGCCTTCGTGAGTTATGTTTCAGTATGTCCCAGTTTTTCACTAAGTCTGAAACTGATTATGTTTTTGCTATGTTCGTGTGCTTGTTAGTATATTTTGTGATCCCTTTTGGCTCAAGGTCACTAAGGGACTTTTGTTAAGCTTATTGAGTAGCTCCATGCCATGTCTTTCTTTGTCATGTTCAGGTCTTGTAGCATGTTATTTTGTTGCTCCGAAGAGGGCTATATGATCTGAAATTCCAGACAAGTGTTAATTTCACTAAGTCTGAGATCTGTTTGTCATTTGCGTTTTTGCCATGCTTGTTTGAACCTCCTAATGGATGAATTGGCCGTATCTCAGTGCTAGACTTTTTTTAAGCATCTTGTGTGCATCCCTTCCATGTATTTTGTTGTCATGTTTGGGTGCTGTAGCATGTTCATTTCATTGCATTTAGATGCCTACTTGCTGTAAATTGCAGACCGGAGTCATATTTGAATCGCTTGCCATTTCCAAACCGTAACTCTGATTCCGGCGTTCTTTATATTGTTTTCAAGCAATTTTATCTCATCTTTCCAGTGGCACCCTTGGAATTCCAAGTTGAGGCCAGGATCATGCATTTCCTATCATATCTTTCATTTTGCATCCCGCATCGCATCCCGCATAGCATGTCATCATTTCATCATATTGCTTGGTCTTGCACGTGGTTGATTGTGTCCTTATTGCTTGTTTGTCTTGTTTGGGTAGAGCCGGGAGACGAGTTCGCTAACGAGGAGCCCGTTGAGTTTGCTTTTGAGGATCCAGTCAACTCTGACAACTGTGCAGGCAAGATGATCATACCCTCGAAATCACTACTATCTTTGCTATGCTACTTTGCTCGCTCTTTTGCTATGCCATTGCTACGATGCCTACCACTTGCTTGCAAGCCTCCCAATTGCCATGTCAAACCTCTAACCCACATTTGTCCTAGCAAACCGTTGATTGGCTATGTTACCGCTTTGCTCAGCCCCTCTTATAGCGTTGCTAGTTGCAGGTGAAGATTGGAGGCCGTTCCTTGTTGGGAAAATTTATTTACTTGTTGGGATATCATTATATTGCCATGTTATCTTAATGCATCTATATACTTGGTAAAGGGTGGAAGGCTCGGCCTCTCTCCTAGTGTTTTGTTCCACTCTTGCCGCCCTAGTTTCCGTCATATCGGTGTTATGTTCCCGGATTTTTGTGTTCCTTACGCGGTTGGGTTATAATGGGAACCCCTTGATATTTCGGCTTGATTAAAGCTTTTCCAGCAATGCCCAACCTTGGTCTTACCATTCGCCACCTAGCCTTTTCTTTCCCTTGGGTTCTGCAGACTCAAGGGTCATCTTATTTTACCCCCCGGGCCAGTGCTCCTCTGAGTGTTGGTCCCACTGAGCGATGTCCGGGGGCTACCAGGGGAAACTCTGGGCTGGCCTACCCGACGTCTTGCTCATCTGAGTGTGCCCTGAGAAAGAGATATGTGCAGCTCCTATCGGGATTTGTCGGCACATTCGGGCGGTGTTGCTGGTCTTGTTTTAACCTGTCGAAGTGTCTTGAATTACCGAGATACCGAGTCTGATCGGAACGTCTTGGGAGGAGGTCTATTCCTTCGTTGACCGTGAGAGCTTGTCATGGGCTAAGTTGGGACTCCCCTACAGGGTTTGAACTTTCGAAAGCCGTGCCCGCGGTTATGGGCAGATGGGAATTTGTTAATGTCCGGTTGTAGATGACTTGAACCTTAATTAACTAAAATGAATCAACTGAGTGTGTTACCGTGATGGCCTCTTCTCGGCGGGGTCCGGGAAGTGGACACGGTGTTGGAGTAATGTTTGCGCAGATTGTTCTCTAGTTTCTCGCTCGTGCTTTGCCTCCTCTTCTCTCTCTCCTTTGCGAATAAGTTAGCCACCATACTTGCTAGTCGCTTGCTGCAGCTCCACTCATATTTTCCCTTGCCATACCTACAAGCTTGAATAGTCTTGATCGCGAGGGTGCGAGATTGCTGAGTCCCTGTGGATCACATATTACTATTACACCAGATGCAGGGCCTGATGATTCCGCTCCAGGAGACATGTATGAGCTCAAGTGGGACTTCGACGAAGACTCTCAACGATACTATGTTTCCTTTCCCGACGATCAGTAGTGGTGCCCAGTTGGGGGTGATTGGGACCGTGTCGCATGTTGGGTTCTCTTTTATTTTGGCTCCGTAGTCGGGCCTTGAGTGTATGGATGATGTAATGTTATTTATGTACTTGATTGATGTGGCGAGTGTAAGCCAACTATGTTATCTCCCCTTTTATTACTATTACATGGGATGTTGTGAAGATTTCCTAACTTGCGACATATGCCTTCAATGCGATTATATCTCTAAGTCATGCCTCGACACGTGGGAGCTATAGTCGCATCGAGGGTGTTACAGTTATGTTCCCGGATTTTGCGTTCCTTACGCGGTTGGGTTATAATGGGAACCCCTTGACAGTTCGTCTTGAATAAAACTCTTCCAGCAAGGCCCAACATTGGTTTTACCATTCGCCACCTAGCCTTTTCTTTCCCTTGGGTAGGCCTGCCCAAGGGTCATCTTTATTTAAACCCCCGGGCCAGTGCTCCTCTGAGTGTTGGTCCAACTTGTCAGCCACCGGTGGCCACCAGGGGCAACTCTGGGCTGGCCTACCGGAAGTTTGGACAATCTGGTGTGCCCTGAGAACGAGATATGTGCAGCTCCTATCGGGATTTGTCGACACATTCGGGTGGCTTTGCTAGTCTTGTTTTACCATTGTTGAAATGTCTTGTAACCGAGATTCTGAGCCTGATCGGGTCTTCCTGGGAGAAGGAATATCCTTCGTTGACCGTGAGAGCTTGTGATGGGCTAAGTTGGGACACCCCTGCAGGGTCTGAACTTTCGAAAGCCGTGCCCGTGGTTATGGGCAGATGGGAATTTGTTAATGTCTGGTTGTAGAAAACCTGAAGTTGATCTTAATTAAAATGCACCAACCGCGTGTGTAACCATGATGGTCTCTTTCCGGCGGTGTCCGTGAAGTGAACACGGTGTTGGAGTAATGCTTGACGTAGGTTGTTCTAGTTTCACTTCTTGATCATAGTTATTCGACCGTGCTTTTGTCTTCTCTTCTCGCTCTCATTTGCGTATGTTAGCCACCATATATGCTAGTCGCTTGCTGCAGCTCCACATCATTCCTTTTACCCTTCCTATAAGCTTAAATAGTCTTGATCGCGAGGGTGTGAGATTGCTGAGTCCCCGTGACTCACAGATACTTCCAAAACCAGCTTGCAGGTGCCGATGATGCCATTCTAGGTGACGCAACCAAGCTCAGGAGGAGCTCGATGAAGATCTTGTCCTTTACGTTGTTTCGTTCTAGTCGATTAGTAGTGGAGCCCAGTTGGGGTCGATCGGGGATCTGTGTAGCATTTGGGGTAGTCTTCTTTTATTTTGGTTCCGTAGTCGGACCTTGATTGTATTTGGATGAATGTAATGCTTTATTCATGTATTGTGTGAAGTGGCGATTGTAAGCCAACTATGTTACTCTTTCCCTTATGTATTACATGGGTTGTGTGAAGATTACCTCACTTGCGACATTGCTTTCAATGCGGTTATGCCTCTAAGTCGTGCTTCAACACGTGGGAGATATAGCCGCATCGAGGGCGTTACAGACGCTTAATTGGACTTTCACAAAGCACATACCTTGACAAAGTTTTGAAGAAGTTCAAAATGGATCAAGCAAAGAAAGGTTTCTTGCCTGTGTTACAAGGTGTGACGTTGAGTAAGACTCAATGCCCAACCACTGCAGAAGATAGAGAGAAGATGAAAGATGTTCCCTATGCTTCAGCCATAGGCTCTATCATGTATGAAATGCTGTGTACCAGACTTGATGTGTGCCTTGCGATAAGTCTAGCAGGGAGGTACCAAAGTAATCCAGGAGTGGATCACTGGACAACGGTCAAGAACATCCTGAAATACCTGAAAAGGACTAAGGATATGTTTCTCGTTTATGGAGGTGACAAAGAGCTCATTGTAAATGGTTACATTGATGCAAGCTTTGACACTGATCCGGACGATTCTAAATCGCAAACCGGATACGTGTTTACATTGAACGGTGGAGCTGTCAGTTGGTGCAGTTCTAAACAAAGCGTCGTGGCGGGATCTACGTGTGAAGCGGAGTACATAGCTGCTTCGGAAGCAGCAAATGAAGGAGTCTGGATGAAGGAGTTCATATCTGATCTAGGTGTCATACCTAGTGCATCGGGTCCAATGAAAACCTTTTGTGATAATAGTGGAGCAATTGCCTTGGCAAAGGAATCCAGATTTCACAAGAGAACCAAGCACATCAAGAGACGCTTCAATTCCATCCGGGATCTAGTCCAGGTGGGAGACATAGAAATTTGCAAGATACATACGGATCTAAATGTTGCAGACCCGTTGACTAAGCCTCTTCCACGAGCAAAACATGATCAGCACCAAGACTCCATGGGTGTTAGAATCATTACTGTGTAATCTAGATTATTGACCATAGTGCAAGTGGGAGACTGAATGAAATCTGCCCTAGAGGCAATAATAAAGTTATTATTTATTTCCTTATATCATGATAAATGTTTATTATTCATGCTAGAATTGTATTAACCGGAAACATAATACTTGTGTGAATACATAGACAAACAAGAGTGTCACTAGTATGCCTCTACTTGACTAGCTCGTTGATCAAAGATGGTTATGTTTCCTAGCCATAGACATGAGTTGTCATTTGATTAACGGGAACACATCATTAGGAGAATGATGTGATTGACTTGACCCATTCCGTTAGCTTAGCACTCGATCGTTTAGTATGTTGCTATTGCTTTCTTCATGACTTATACATGTTCCTATGACTATGAGATTATGCAACTCCCGTTTACGGAGGAACACTTTGTGTGCTACCAAACGTCACAACGTAACTGGGTGATTATAAAGGTGCTCTACAGGTGTCTCCGAAGGTACTTGTTGGGTTGGCGTATTTAGAGATTAGGATTTGTCACTCCGACTGCCGGAGAGGTATCTCTGGGCCCACTCGGTAATGCACATCACTTAAAGCCTTGCAAGCATTGCAACTAATGAGTTAGTTGCGGGATGATGTATTACGGAACGAGTAAAGAGACTTGCCGGTAACGGGATTGAACTAGGTATTGAGATACCGACGATCGAATCTCGGGCAAGTAACATACCGATAACAAAGGGAACAACGTATGTTGTTATGCGGTCTGACCGATAAAGATCTTCGTAGAATATGTGGAAGCCAATATGAGCATCCAGGTCCCGCTATTGGTTATTGACCGGGGACGTGTCTCGGTCATGTCTACATAGTTCTCGAACCCGTAGGGTCCGCACGCTTAAAGTTTCGATGACGGTTATATTATGAGTTTATGAGTTTTGATGTACCGAAGGTTGTTCGGAGTCCCCGATGTGATCACGGACATGACGAGGAATCTCGAAATGGTCGAGACATGAAGATTGATATATTGGAAGCCTATATTTGGATATCGGAAATGTTCCGGGTGAAATCGGGATTTTACCGGAGTACCGAGGGGTTACCGGAACCCCCCGGGGGCTTAATGGGCCATAGTTGGCCTTAGTGGAGAAGAGGAGAGGCGGCTAGGGCAGGGCCGCGCGCCCCTCCCCCTCTAGTCCGAATAGGACAAGGAGAGGGGATCGCCGCCCCCCTTTCCTTCCTCTCTCCCTCCTCTTTCCCCCTTCTCCTAATCCAACAAGGAAGGGAGGGAGTCCTACTCCCGGTGGGAGTAGGACTCCTCCTGGCGCGCCTCCTCCTAGCCGGCCGCACCTCCCCCCTTGCTCCTTTATATACGGGGGTAGGGGGGCACCCCATAGACATAACAATTGATTTGATCTTTTAGCCGTGTGCGGTGCCCCCCTCCAGCATAGTCCACCTCGATAATACTGTAGTGGTGCTTAGGCGAAGCCCTGTGTCGGTAGAACATCATCATTGTCACCATGCCGTCGTGCTGACGAAACTCTCCCTCAACACTCAGCTGGATCAGAGTTCGAGGGATTTCATCGGGCTGAACGTGTGCTGAACTCGGAGGTGCCGTGCGTTCGGTACTTGATAGGTCGGATCATGAAAACGTACGACTACATCAACCGCGTTGTGCTAACGCTTCCGCTTTCGGTCTACGAGGGTACGTGGACAACACTCTCCCCTCTCGTTGCTATGCATCACCATGATCTTGCGTGTGCGTAGGATTTTTTTTGAAATTACTACGTTACCCATCAATTGATTCAAGATGAGTTCTTCGATTCATCAAATTCGGATGAAGAAGTGGACATGATTATGCTCATGAGCATGCAAGAGGAAATGGAACGGCAAGTGGAGCATATTCTCAACTTCAAGGGATCAATCAAAGGGAGAAGAGCGATCAACCGGGACAGGGTGTCCGGAGCAAAGCTACTGCACATGGACTACTTTGCTCCCAAACCTACTTTCCCGGATGATCCATGGTTTCGTCGCCATTTTCGCATGCCGAAACCATTGTTTTTGCGTATTGTGGAGGAAGTGGAGGCACACGACGACTACTGGCCAACTCTCTTTGTCGACCAAGCAGAAGTGCACGACTGCTCTGAGGATGCTTGCACTTGGTACTGCTACAGATGTCATTGGTGAGATGGTCAGGATGGGGGAGAGCACGTGCTTGAAGACTACTATCAAGTTTTCCCGCGCCGTGGTGGAGGTGTTTGGACCTGAGTATCTCAGAGAACCAAATGCGCAGGACATGGAAAAGTTGTTGGCTATTGGAGAGACAAGGGGGTTCCAGGAATGCTTGGATCAATAGATTGCATGCATTGACAATGGAATATCTGCCCCAAAGGTTTGCGGGGAATGTATCAAGGTCACACCAGAGAGGTCATCATCATACTAGAAGCGGTGGCATCACATGACTTATGGATTTGGCATGCTTTCTTTGGAATGCCGGGTTCTCGCGACGACATCAACATGCTTCAACGATCTATGGTGTTCAGGAGGCTTTGCAATGGGAAATCACCGCCGCACAACTACACCGTCAACAACCAAGAGTACAACATGGGATACTATCTTGTCGATGGTATCTATCCTTAGTGGGCGGCGTTTGTGAAGACCATATCTGAACCGCATGGCAATAAACAGAGCCACTTTGCAGTAATGCAGGAAGTGCCTAGGAAGGATGTGGAGAGGGCATTTGGTGTGCTTCAGGCTCGTTGCAGAATTGTGCAGAGCGCTGCAATGATGTGGGAATCAGAAACTTTGTGGTAGCTGATTACATGTTGTGTTATTCTGCACAATATGATTGTTGAGGATGAGGGTGATGGTGTAGCCCAAACCCATGATTTCGAAGCACCTGGAGAACAAGTTGAAATACCGAAAGCTCAACATGCGGCTCAGCTTATGCACTTTTTGCAGATGCATCAGAATCTTCGAGATCAACAGGTGCACACGCAGCTACTCATTGATCTTGTGGAGCACATGTGGACCCACAATGGCAACCAAGAAGCCAATGCTTGAGTTTGGCATTTAAATAAATTTTATGTAAACACTATCTATGCTTCGTACGAACATTTGCTATTTACATGTGACATTGGCTTGTATGATCGACGTGCATGTATTTGCATGGATTTGAGAGTCCAGATTTGAGATATGTGGATGCCGGGAGAGAAATACGAGGGCCCGTCTGGATGCGCCCGCGAGGGTGCCTGGGCGCGTTCACGAACGTATAGGGGGTAGGATTTGCCAAGTCCACCTGTAGATGCTCTAATACCCTGAAAATTTGATTGTAACATGTTATAAACTCTGCAATGGAAGAAATTAAGGTACTACATTCTGAACACCAACTCACCATTTTTTAAATCATTTTTCTAACCCGCCGACCAATTTTTTGTGACACCAAACATGTTATGTGGCACTATGAACCGTCCCAAAAAATGGACAGACGTAGTGAGGCCCAAATGCGTCAATAAAAATCAGGTCAGAACATCGCCAAAGTTGGGTAGGGCGTTGCCCTGAGAGGAAAACACCTCATGACGGTGGACCGTCATAGAAAATGATTGTAGGCGACGATTCCTATTTCGTCACCAGGGTTTTTGTTGCCGAATAGAGCAAATTTTGTAGTGAGAGAAGGTAAAATGGTAGTACAATTTTAGTCGGTTGAATGGTACGTTTATGCGCTTTGGTATCACTCTTGGTACATTTCTCATTGCTCACTCCTTCACATGTAAATTAGTGACTCCCCATCCCTTCTTGGAAATCACTTGATCTTTGGACTATGCAACTGCCTACATAAAAATCTTAAATGCGGTCTAGCTTTTGAGATTTTGATGCAACCTAATAAACATTACCATTATGCAGACAAAGTAAAAGACACTTCTTTATTAAAATATTTTTTATACCAGTTTTAGGATTTTCCCTTATCCTCTCTCTGTCATTTCTACATTTGGCTTTGTTGTGTCTCAAAGTTGACCTTTTTACAAGTCATCTATTGTATATGTTGGTGCTTTTGTTTGTAAGATGTATTCACAAGTGATACTCATATCTTATTTGTCTCCCTATGCAATGAGAGGAATGAAAATATGATTCAATTCTAAATTTGATATTATGCAGCCTAACCAGTATATGCCCTCTTGCGAACTTTTACTCTCTTGGTTGTGCGCTACATCTGGTTGCTCTGGGACAAAGGAGGCAATAACGAGCCAAATAGCCAATGGTAGCCAAAGCAACATCCTACCCACTTCAGGGTTCCAAATCTGGTGTCTCGACATTGAGAGAGACCACGAGCACTGGAGTTTGAATGGGATGCATTTGATGTGAGAAGAAGATATGTCTTGCATGCACAATTGACGAGGAGTGGGTTGGCGGTGTGGCATCTCAGGATACAATACCAACTTGAACTTGCCCCTGTGTCTTATACATCATTGTTTTCATCGAGAGAATGTTATAATTTAGTTATAACATGTATTTCATTTATCATGTAAACTGTATGATCAAGTTATGGATCTTAATTCTTGCTTCCTTTTCAACACTTATTTGTGGTTTTGCTCGCAAGTTTTTAATGTTATTAAGTACAATGGAGATCTTATTTTTACTATATTTTTTTGTACTTTTGTCCTGGTACGCCATTTAGGTTGGGATGGTAGTAAAAAGACACTGACTTATCCTCTAACAACATGAGGGCGAAGAATATTTCCCGCAGGGGGGAAGAGTGGGTGCTTGGTCGTTGTGGAAAGGGGAAATGGGGAGAAGGGCCATTGATATTCGGCATGAGTAAAACCGGATGGATGCATTGCTTGACATCTGTGTTCATAAAAAGAACTAAAATTCCACCGATGTCTCTAGCATCTCTATATTGTCGCGTGGCAATGCACGGGCATTCAACTAGTGTCTATAAAAGGATCTTTCGATGGAAGATCAAATCTCACATTTCTATAAAGACATTAATAGTAGCTTTTATTGTTCTAAGAAATGGACTACCGAAAATAGTAGGTGCAATGGGATCTTCAGGCATATCAACTATAACAAGGTCAATCATAATAGGGCAATCATTAATTTGAATGATCACACCATGCCTAATCACACTATGCCTAATCAACTATAACATGGTCAATCATAACAGGGCAATCATCTATTTATAGGAGGAGGGGGTGGGGGAGGCAAGGAAGTGGCTACCCAAAAGCCCCCCTTCACTAGCATCACGCACCTAAAGGGGGGAGCTTGCCCCCAAAGGGCCCCAACCATGTCCGAACCATGAAGGGGCTGCCCCCAAGCGACCCCCTTCCAACACTCCTCCACCATATAGGGGGCTTCCCTCCATGGGGGCCCCCTCCTAACACCATCCCACCAAAAGGAGTGGCTCCTAAAAATAACCCCCATGAAAAGGGGGATGATGTCCCCCATGTGGGAGCAACCCCTTGGGGCTGTTCGGAAAATTTTGGAAGGCCCCCAAACATTTTCAGAACCCTCCAAAAAATTGTGGATGCATTCGATATTTTTCCCGCTTGATGGTATTCGCTTAAAATTTTCTACTCTGAAATACTTGCGGTTTTATCTCTGGAACTTTTCTGATGAATTTCTCTCAAGCTCGTAACCTCCTAGTACTCAGCATATATATGACCCTTAAGCATGTGACCATGTAGGCTTGGTGAAATATAGACATGACTGGAACTCCTTCTGATCAATGATGAATAGCAGAACCATGGACATCCATATTGACCCCTATACCCACACAAATGTATATTCGAGTGAACCTTTAGTTACCATGTGTTATTCCTATTGCTTTGTGATAGGTTACAAAAACCTAAGGTGAGATTTATTCACATCCCCGTGAATCAATAACTTGTTCACTATGCAAGTTTCCTCGTTACCAGTTTTGTTCTCTTTTCTTGTTCTCGTGTTTCGCATCCCTATGATCAAATCTCACTATGTCTTGCCAGATGATGATGGATATTGTAACACTGAGAGGGCCCAAAGAACATCTCTCCATCGACAGAGGAGCAAAGCCCAATCTTGAGCTACTCAGTCCCTTGTCATACTTTTCTGTGATCCTGTAAGCTATAGTGATTGCCACCATATTACGATGGCGCTTGATAGACCACAAAGTTCATGGAGCAAGTATGAAGGAATTCTATACTCTCATGGCCCAAGGAATTATGCAAATGATTAACTTTCTTTATGTTATAAACCATTAACTTGTGATGAATGGATCTCAGAGCAGAACAACAATTGGGTCGGTTCAACAAAAACATTCTCCTAACATTGTGTCCTCAAAGTTGTCGGCATTCTCATGCCATGATCAATAAAACGTAACCATCATGCAACACTTGAGCTAGTCTTAGAGTCATAACTAAGAATCTATATTACCATTTATTATTCCACAAATGCACATGGGTTTCCTCTGAGCCTCCTGGATATACAGACTCAAGTACCATTGCAATTATAGCACTGAAAATAAACATAATTATGGACATGGAGATAAATAATAACTTTTATTATTGCCTCGAGAGCATATCTCCTACATGCTTAATTCTCAACATTTTCATGGAGTCCACAATGGAATACGTATACTCCGGTATATGGCTCTTGTCGAGATCCTACCATTTCTTCACTACTTCTCCTAATTTTGACACAACCAGTTTGGGTTCCGGTTTTCCAGCAAACTGGACTAGGATCAACATTTGTCTCTCTGTAATTTTTGTAACATGTGCTTCCAAGCTCTTAGGCCTTCTCTCTAAGGCATGCACATTGTTAGTGAGTTCATCACTCTTACTGGCCAATTGACCAAGTAAGTTATCATGATTCTTCAAAATATTTTTAAATGATTCATTTTGCTCACTTTGGCTAGCAATATTTTTTTTAGAGTTTTATCCAAAATGGTTCTATTACTATTTCGTCTGACACGTTTGAAACATATCTATATTTTAATTGTTAAATGCTATTATGTTATCATTGTTATATACTTTTTCTATAGCAATTTATATTATTTTGATGGACTAACATATTGATTTAGTGCCCTGTGACAACTCATGTTTTTTGCTTATTTTTCGTTTCATAGAAATTCAATATCTACAGAGGTCAAAATAGATTACCGATTTAACATGATTTTTTGGGCAACAAGAAACACTCAAAGCTTCGAGAGACGTCGAGATGAGACACGAGCTAGCCACATGGACACATGACGTGGCTAGGGGGTGTTCGTGCCACCTGTCCATGTGGGGCCCACAAGAACTGCCTTGACCTGATTCCACCACCATAAAATCCTATAAATACTAAAACCATATGTTGTCCTCCAGAAGAATTTTATCACTGCCGCAAGAGCCTATGTTCCCAAGTGATCCCATTTGGAGCCCTGTTCTGGAGTTCTACCGGAGGGGAAAGCAATTGGAGGAGGCCTCTTCATCAACCTTGCCGCCTCCATGACCATGTGTGAGTAGTTCCTTTAGGACCTACGGGTCCATAGTAGTAGCTAGATGGTTCTCTCTTTGGATCTTCAATACAATGTTCCTCTTCTTCCTTGTGTGATTGGGATCAATCCGATGTGCTTTTGTGGTGTGTTTGTTGGGACATGATGAATTGTGAGTTTATGACCAGATTGCTCATTGAATCCTATTGAATCTTTTGAAGTTTGTTTGCTGTATAAGTAAATAGATATGTATGCTTTTCGATCTATTTGTCTTCTTGCCAAGATTGATGGGTAGATCTTCAAGGGGTGCATAGTAGTGGGTTCAATCTTGCACTACAGGAATCAGGTTCTTTGCCGTGTGCCATGGCAGATGGCAAATGCACCAAAGGCGGACGACAAACCTCTTTGCCGTCTGCCACCAACGACAAAGATGTCCGGCAAATAAAGTGACGGTAAACAGGTTCTTTGTCGTCTGCTTTGTCAAAGCGGACGGCAAAGGCCCTTTGCCGTCTGTGGCTGACGGCAAAGAACATGGATGGCAAATAACAGGCGTTAGCCACGTTAGGTGGCTAACTGTGGCCTTTGCTGTCCGCCGGCAGACGACAAACATGCCCTTCCATTTGCTGTCTGCCATCTTACGTCATCCACACGTCATGCCCCCAAGCCTTTGCCATCTGCCACAGACGGCAAAGTAACCAAATGGGTCAGCTCCCAGATTTCACAGGTTGCTGCCACGTGGCCTCTTTGCCGTATGTGGCAGGCGGCAAAGGCCCCTTTGCCGTCGGTGGCAGATGACAAGGTGCCTGTATTGTTTCTGTTTTTCTGTTTTCTGTCATATCCCTGCATTTTCAAAAGATATGTATGATATATATAGTTCCAACCTCAAAAATAGCCCATGTATCAAACATCTAGCAGTCCATCAATGCAACAGAACACACAGGGTATTAAAAGATCCAATGCATACATAGTTTCACGGAGTTCATCCATCCATACATACATAGTTTCACACTGTGCATCAATACAAATGAAAACAAGAACTAAACACTAGCAGTCCATCAACGCTGCTTCCATGAAGTGAATCAAACCTGCAAAAATGGGAGTAAGAAAGTTAGAATAAGAAGAAGACTAGAAGAATAAGAAGAAGAAGAGAAGACTTGAAGAAGAAGATATTTTCTTCTTCTTCTTCTTCCTCTTCTTCTTATTCTTCTTCTTCTTCTTCTTCTTCTCATTTTTCTTCTTCTCTTCTATCTTTTTATCCTTTTCCTCCTCATTCTCATTCTTCTTCTTCTTTTATTTTTTATTTTTCTTCTTTCTTCTTCTATTCTTTCTTTTTCTCCTCTTCCTTGTTTTTCTTCTTCTTATTCCTTATTTGTGCCATTTTAGTGCTAACTTATGTAATTATGACATTTTTAGCTAACTAAGATTATTATGTCAATTTGGAGGAAAATAAGGTAAGTAGGTCATTTTTGTGCTAACCTAGGTGATGATGCCATTATTGAGCCAACTTACATAGGTGTAGCTCATTTTTTATCTAACTTAGGTAATTATGCCATTTTGGAGGGAAATAAGCTAAGTATATGTCATCTATGAGAGAACCAAGGTTATTATGCCATTTTTGAAATGAATAAGCTACTTAGGTCATAAATGAACTAAATAAGCTAATTATGTCATTTTGGAGGTAACTTACCCTCATCACAACAAATGCAATCAAGATCGCAACTAAGGTCACAATTGATCCAACGACATAATGATACTAAGCCTCATTATCAATGCCATATTTTCTAATCTTCTTAATCTTCAAGCGCATTGCATCCATCTTCAAGCGCATTGCATCCATCTTCATATTGTGATCATCGATGACTTCGACAACATACAACTCCAATTTCATCTTCTCTTTTCCAATTCTTTTCATTTTCGTTTCAAATATTCATTTTATTTTTCAACTAAATTTAACTTCTCGACAAGAGGGTCGGTTGCAATTTCCAGTTCACATACCTCCTAGATAAAAATATTTCTATGTCAACTTGATGGCCATAATTGTCATAAATGCGAAATGCAACAAATAGTTATAAAAGAGAATATATCACATCCGAATCATAAACCGGGCGAGGGCTGATGGGGATGGATATCAAGATCATGGCACTATGTATAACAAACAATAATGCAAAGTAAGAAAATTATACAAGTAACTATATAAATCATACATTCATAAAAGTAACTATATAAATCAAGTACAACATAAAAAAATTGAATAGCTAATAATAATCTTGATCATCGGGTTTAATAAATGCTCTGGGATCAATAAATGCATCATCATCATCACTATCATGAATGAAGTGCTCATCGGGTTCAGCGGCATGAACATTGGAAGGCCGCCTTTACATAATCGGTCAAGCATTGACAAATCATTCGCATCAGTAACCTCTTCTTGTTCAGGCTCTTCTTGTACCGGCTTAGGGGTAAAGTCGGCTTCACTATCGCTGTCTACTTCAATGTTCTGGGGTGAACTAGGGCGATTCTTGAAGCATTTTTTTGGAAAGACGTGTTTCTTGGAAGAATTCACCTTCACATGTGTCTGGGTTAATGTGAGGTTCATAATCCTCTTCATTGGGGGGAGGTGGTCTAACATGTGGGGGCACTTCATAAACGACATCCCAACTATTCAGATTTGGATCAGTTTGGCAGGCCCACAGTAGATAGAAAACTTCGGGAGCCTGTTGAGCCGTAATATAGACATCGGGAACATCTAAATGGGTGCTTTGTTTGATTTCGACTAGCCCTATACACTGGTGCAGAGACCTGCTATACAAACGGTTTCTAACCCCTTTCCATGATGGTGTTTGGAACCGTCGCCAAGTGAGTGTGGGCGATAGGGGCTTCTTCCCACATGACCCAGAAACCGTCGGGGATAGGCCTTCCTGGCAAACAGGCTGGGGAAAAAATGAGCTCGTGTGCGATCTGGCGAGGCATCAAAACCCAATCGTTTCCGTTCGTATGTACATCCCACATGGTGAATCCCAGAAAAACATTTCCGTTTGTATGTATATCACACACAGTTTTTTGTGTGGAAATGTTTGTGCAAGCTGGCCTAACGCAAACAGTTCTCTGCCGGAAGCCGTGTGTGATTGTTAGTTGATCGAACACACCTACTTTCTAGAAACCATGTGGGTTGTTTGAGTTCATCGCTCACTGTGCTGTCTGAGTAACCATGTGCAATAGAAAACCGCAATAAGAAGAGTAATTAGCCTATTATTGATAATCCATGTAGTAGTCAAATTGATATTTCTTATAAAACACACCAGATATTTCATATCCGTATAACGCTAACCAGGATTTCATAATCAAATCACATCAAATAGCTTCGGCACTCAGTTACGCCATTACACAACAACACCAAGTTTCACATGCAACATCGAAAACCTTTGTGTAACATCCCAAATTTTCAATTTGGAATGTTATACAATAGATCATCATTGCATATCATATTTTATTGCATTTGGTTGATCCTAGAAATTTCACGCAACTCAAGGACCCTCGGAGAGAGTTGGGGATTTCGTTATTTTCATATTTGAGTTTTCTCAAATTTTGAAAATAGGATCATTTGATTTTATTTATTTTATCTTCAATTATTTCTACTATAAAAAAATTATGAGAGTGGGAATAAAATGACTTTCCCAAATATAGAAATATTGGGGATTTAATAAAAAAAATCAAATAAGATTTTATTTTTTTTGCTATTTTATTTAAATTTAGAAAAAATTACACGTTTTCAAAAATTGCATTTAGGGCCAAGAAAATGTTCATCCTGTTCTAAATATTTTATTTAGACGACGAAAATTTGTTTTGGCATTTTTAGAATTTTATTTATTTTTGTAGTATTTTTTTAGTCGCAGCGAAATTGTTTTAAAAAAAAGAGACCCCGCGCCCGACTGGGCCAAGGGCCCAGCCGAGCAGGCCGGCCCAACCAGCCGCCGCCGCCTCCCGCCGGGTCGGGACATGACTCCCGACCGCCGCCGTCGCCCGAGTCCGGGGAGGACCCGCCTCCCGAGGCCGACCCCTCCCCCAAGTCGCCGCCTCCCCCCTTTATAACCCCCTGCCGCCCCCCTGCAGCCCACACCCGCCGCCGCCTCCCACGCCTCCAGCGCCGCCGCACGCCGCCACCCCGCGCGGCCTGCCGCCCCGCCACCGCGTCGGAGCTGCCGCCCCGCACCACCCGCCGCCCGCCGGAGCCTCGTCGGAGCCCCGAGCCGAGGTAGCCGCCGCCCCTTTTTTTGAGAAAAGCCGTTTTGTTTTTTTGAAAACCCTAGTTTTCGTTTTTTAATAGATCAGTTTTTCTCCGGTTTATTTATTTAGCGAGCGTTCGCTCGTACGTTCGTTTTAACGAACGCGTTCATCATTTAGTTCCTGTTAACGAACGTTCGTTCGTTAACCTGTTCGTCGTTTTTCTTTTTCTCGGATTAAATCCGCGATTTTTTGATCGCGATTTCTGATCCGATGTTCGTTTTAGTTTAACTTTTCGCTCGTTTGTCAGAATCAGGCGATTCAAGTGCCCGGAGTTTCGCCTCGAAACCCTCTTTCCGTTTAACCAACTCAAACAAGTTTTTGCCTCAGTAAAATTTGACCTAGATCCAGAATAGTAAATGAAGCCTGTTTCTTTTGCCGTTTGTCTTCCGTTGCTTCGTTCGATTTGATTCTTTTTGCCAACCGGAGTTCTTAAATTGAACTATCTGGTTAGATCTCTTATTCGAGTTTTACCTGTGCATTAGATGAGTACTTATTGTATGCTTGTTTGTTTGCGATAGAGTACCCGGAGTGCGCCGCTTGTTACTTCGAATCGCTAGGTTTTGCGGATCATCAGCAAGGCAAGTAACACTTTGATCATACCTTCCTACTACCCAGTTTTATTGCATTAGATCAATCCTCACACATTGCATTGACTAGGATCTAATTAAATTGTGGGTTTGGGAAGTAGATGAGGTAGTACCTATTACCTGTTATTATCAAACCTTTGGGAGTTACTTCCACGTTTGCTTATTTTGCCATGCTATGCCAGTAGACGTGGTTTGGGTGAGTGAAATCCATGACAGATGTGAGTTTGTTAAATTAAGGGTTTATCTAAGGTGGCAACTTAAATACACATCTGGGTGGATTGAGGCACCTGGGTATTCCAGCGATTGCCTGTTTTTCTTCGGACCGCCACCCAGGCTCAAAGGGATCATGAGATTATTCATGCTAGAAACTTCCGTGTGCAGCCACAAGCTACTATGGGCTCTAGCATAGTTGACTAAGTCGTGCGAACTCTTTCAGTGGTAGACTAGCAGATGTAGGGGATGTAGGTGGTACGGTCTACCCATCGTAAGGTGCTAGCGCTTCTGAAAGACTATGTCTCGGTCATCCGTTTCTCAAACACCATGCAGTGCGAGAAAACAAACGGAGGAGATCGAGTCTTGTGGGGAAAAGTGCGCAAACCTCTGCAGAGTGTATAAACTAATCATGGTTAGCCGTGTCCCCGGTTATGGACATCTTGAGTATCTAGTACTTGGATTATGATGTGAATCTCATCATGCTACTCTAACTAATTTGTTGGTTCTATACTCAGTGATGCCGTTGGAGTTGATGGACTCACTTATCTTTCAAGCCTTCTGCTGTTATCGTTATTAGATGGCCTTAAGCCATTATTATTGTAATAAGTTCTCTTTTGAGACTCTTGATGTAATAAGTGTGTGATTGCTACTCTGTTATAAATCCTTCAAGTACTGTGTGGTGTCAGCATTACTGATCCAGGGATGACACCTGAGCATAGAGATTGGACTGTTTGAGGTCTGGTCGCTACACTTTGGAAAGTAGCATCATACACGGTAAATAGACAGATGATCTCATTTGGGAAACTGTAGAAGCGGAAGGCAAATATTGAGCCTTCAGTGATGTTGAATGTCCTTGCAACTTTAGGCCAGTGGCTATGGATAATTGCCCTCCCAACCTTCGTCCTCTTCAGGAAGACTTCAATATTGTACCATGGGTGTTGAATGAATACCTTCCTCGCCTCTTGACTATGCAGGTGGTTTGAGAGGTAATCAGCGGTGAACTGCTTTGAAAAGTACTGTAAACAAAGATATGCATAAATCGCTGTTATAAATTTTGAAATGGGGCAAGGGGTAAAAACAAGGTAAAAGAGTTAGTACCATCCTATAGTTGACTGATGTGTTATTCACTGTGCAAACAAAGATCTTGCTGTTATTTGTCACAAGTTTCTTCATCCTAACAATCTTTCTAAGTTTCTTTACTTGACTGATAGTCATGGACATCTCATTTCCCCATATGCAAAATGGGTCGAATAGTGGGTCTAAGCCTCTGACAGCAGGACCTAGATGTGCAAGACCAAATTGTAAGAAACCTAAATATTAGAATGATTCCTGCAACTGCACAATAATGTGCTATTAGCGAAAGGACCATGCACAAGCAAACCTCGATGGTAAACCGCAGTGTCTCCCATTGTTTCCCTGCAACACACATAAGGAAGATCTTGATCAGGTTAACTGAGAGTTGCCATACTATCAGTAGAATATGTAGTGAGTACAACCAAATTCGATTTATTTCACATGCATAACAATACAAAATTGTACCCACAGCAAATGAATATCAAATTACAGAATTGAACCAAACAGTTAAATGGACAGCAGACCAAATGAACCAAAACAGTTAACTGAGCACGGCATTGCAGAATAGAAACATTTACTAGAAGATAAGATAGTTAACAAAACAAAGAATGCTTGAGAATAGTACTACGTAATGTAGCAATTGTTGGACCAAACTGTTAACTGAACATTACATTTTAGAGGACCAAACCGTTAATTGAACATTACATTTCAGAGGACCAAACTATTAACTGAACATTACATTTCAGAGGACCAAACTATTAACTGGACATCAGATTGCATATTAACATTATAGAGGGCAAATCACTAGAAGGAACTGGCGGTGGCCCCGAGAAAACAACACGAACTGTATTTTAAAGTAGACAACCGCCTGGCGGTGTTGACGGTGGCCTCGAAGACGAGGTGCTCCTCCAAGATCTGGCGGTTGGCACGCATGACAGCCATAGCGACCTCATGCGCGCATGCGGCCGCGATTTGCTTCTCCGCTGCTAGATGCTACTGAGCTCCACGTTATACTGCGTGCAAAATGGCTATGGGCGGCGCTTAATTGAAGGAGGGGGACAATGATTTTGGCGGAAGGTGTCGCACCGTCGGTCGGGGCATGTGGAATGGGGAAGGAGGAGGATGGTGTGGGTTGGGTGTGGATTACCTGATCATATCGATGAGGCCACGCAGCAAGAAGAAGAGTCGGCGACGAGGAGGCCACGCAGCAAGAAGAAGGGTCACCGACGAGGAGGCGGCGCTGCAAGAAGAAGGGTCGCCCGCGAGGAGGCGGCGTTGCAAGAAGAAGGGTCGCCGATGAGGAGGCTGAGCTGTCAGTAAGCAGCAGTGAAGGTTTGAACTTGGAAAGCAAGGAGGAACATTAGAAATGTGGCTTTTGGTGGGAGGGAGGGGCGGGGAGATAGATATTTCTGCAGTGGCAGAAAAATTTCTCTCGGTGCCGCGAGAAACTAGCGCGCAAGTGTGGTTCAAGCAGGGGCGGTGGACTGTAGATGACGAAAGTTCCTGTGTAAGCCAGACAAGACGGTGCGCCAAGATATTTTATATCGCATCCCACATGATTCTTTCTAGTAAACTATTTGTGGTATACCTGATTTTTTCATTATGTTTTGAAAGACAAAATGGTGTTACGGAGGGAAAGGATGGTGAAGTGTATGCTAAAACATTTAAGTACAGTGAATATGCAACTACATGAGTGTCGTGTTTAAATTTGGAGTTATTCCGGGTTCGTTTGGCATTTTTATGCATTAATTGAGTTTCTAGGCATTTAATGTGCGTAATTCAAATTTGAACTACAAGCACATGCTCCAGTGCACCAAAGTTTGTTGAAAAATCACATGTGTGTCTTTGGGTGAATTTATAGATCCCATGCAAGAAATGGGAATGAAATTCAAACATCTGGGTGTCGTGGCTCGGCCGGGAACATTGAGAAATTTGGTTTTTAAATTCCCGGAAATTCAAAACTCGCTTGGAAATCATGAAACTTGGCATGATGTCATTTCATGGCACCAACATGTTGTGGTAAAAAAATTGGCCACATTTGGACAAGTTTTTGGTATAAGCTTCTTGCAAATCGGAGCTTCTCTCGAGAAGACTCGTCGTTCTCGAGGGGGGACGTGTCACCTTTGTGCGTGAAATGATATACGCTGCCTCCCCTTGATTTTTTACAGAGGCAACATAGAACTATATAAGTGCCGTGTTAAAATTTGGAATTATTCCGGGTTCATTGGCCTTTTTTATACGAATTTCTGGGCATTTAATGTGCATAATTCAAATTTGAACTACAAGCACATGATCCAGTGCACCAAAGTTGGTTCAAAAATCACATGTGTGTACTTGGGTGAATTTCTAGGTCCCATTCAATAAATGGGAATGAAATTCAAAAATCTGGGCATCGTGGCTCGACTGGAAAGATTGAGAAACTTGGTTTTTTAATTCATGTATATCCAAAACATGTATGAAAATCATGAAACTTGGCATGGTGTCACGACATGGCACCAACATGTTGTGGTAATTTTTTGGCCGAATTGGGACAAGCTTTGTTACAAGCTTCTTGCAAACCTGAGCTTCTCTCAAGAAGGCTCGTGGTTCCGAGAGGGAACGTGTCACCTCCGTGTGCGAAACGACATACGTACACTGCCTTCTCCCACCTTAATTTTTTTACACACGCAGATTAGACAAAATAGAAGTATCGTGCTAAATTTTGGAATTATTCTGGGTTTGTTTGGCCTTTTTATACATTAATTGAATTTCTGGGAATTTAATGTGCATAATTCAAATTTGAACTACAAGCACATGCTCCATTACACCAAAGTTGGTTGAAAAATCACATGTGTGTCCTTGGGTGAATTTCTAGGTCCCATGCAAGAAATGAGAATGAAATTCAAATATCTGGGCGTCGTGGCTCGGCCGGAAAGATTGAGAAACTTGGTTTTTTAATTCATGTAAATCCAAAATACGCCTGAAAATCATGAAACTTGGCATGGTGTCATGACATGGCACCAACATGTTGTGGTAATTTTTTTTGGCCAAATTGGGACAAGCTTCTTGCAAACTGGAGCTTCTGTCAAGAAGGCTCGCGTGGTTCCGAGAGGGAACGTGTCACCTCCGTGTGCGAAACAACATATGTACACTGCCTTCTCCTGCCTTAATTTTTTTTACACATGCAGATTAGACCAAATAGAAGTATCGTGTTAACTTTTGGAATTATTCTGGGTTCGTTTGACATTTTTATACATTAATTGAATTTCTAGGCATTTAATGTGCATAATTCAAATTTTAACTACAAGCACATGCTCTAGTGCACCAAAGTTGGTTCAAAAATCACATGTGTGTCCTTGGGTGAATTTCTAGGTCCCATGCCAGAAATGGGAATGAAATTCAAACATCTGGGCATCGTGGCTCGGCCGGAAAGATTAGGAAACTTGGTTTTTTAATTCATGTAAATCCAAAACACGCCTGAAGATCATGAAACTTGGCATGGTGTCATGAAATGGCACCAACATGCTGTGGTAATATTTTTGGCCGAATTGGGATAAGCTTTGGTACAAGCTTCTTGCAAACCAGAGCTTCTCTCAAGAAGGCTCGTGGTTCCGAGAGGGAACGTGTCACCTCCGTATGCGAAACGACATACGTACACTACCTTCTTCCGCCTTAATTTTTTTACATAGACATATTAGACCAAATAGTAGTATCATGCTAAATTTTGGAATTATTCCAGGTTCGTTTGGCCTTTTTTATACATTAATTGAATTTCTGGGCATTTAATGTGCATAATTCAAATTTGAACTAAAAACACATGCTCCAGTGCACCAAAGTTGGTTCCAAATCACATGTGTGGCCTTGGGTGAATTTCTAGGTCCCATGCAAGAAATGGGAATGAAATTCAAACATCTGGGCGTCGTGGCTCGGCCGGAAAGATTGAGGAACTTGGTTTTTAATTCATTTAAACCCAAAACACGCCTGAAAATCATGAAACTTGGCATGGTGTCATGACATGGCATCAACATCTTATGGTAATTTTATTGGTCGAATTGGGACGAGCTTCTTACAAACCGAGGCTTCTCTCAAGAAGGCTCGTGGTTCCGAGAGGGAACATGTCACCTCCGTGTGCGAAATGACATATGTACATTGCTTTCTCCCGCCTTAATTTTTTACATAGGCAGATTAGACAAAATAGAACTATCATGCTAAATTTTGGAATTATTTTGGGTTCGGTTTATCTTTATTATACATTAATTGAATTTCTGGGCATTTGATGTGCATAATTCAAATTTTAATTACAAGCACATGGTGCAGTGCACCAAAGATGGCTCAAAACTCACATGTTTGTCCTTGGGTGAATTTCTAAGTCCCATGCAAGAAATGAGAATGAAATTCAAGCATTTGGGCGTCATTTATCGACCGAAAAGATTGGGAAACTTGGTTTTTTAATTCATGTAATCCAAAACACGCCTGAAAATCATGAAACTTGGCATGGTGTCATGACATGGCACCAACATGCTGCGGTATTTTTTGGCCGAATTGGGATAAGTTTGGTACAAGCTTCTTGCAAACCGGAACTTCTCTCAAGAAGGCTCGTGGTTCCGAGAGGGAACGTGTCACCTCCCTGTGCGAAACGACATATGTACACTGCCTTCTCGCGCCTTAATTTTTTACATAGGCAGATTAGACCAAATAGAAGTACTATGCTAAATTTTGGAATTATTCCGGGTTCGTTTGGCCTTTTTTATACATTAATTGAATTTTTGGCCATTTAATGTGCATAATTCAAATTTGAACTACAAGCACATGCTCTATTACACCAAAGTTGGTTGAAAAATCACATGTGTGTCCTTGGGTGAATTTCTAGGTCCCATGCAAGAAATGGGAATGAAATTTAAACATCTAGGCATCGTGGCTTGGCTGGAAATATTGAGAAACTTGGTTTTTTAATTCCTGTAAATCCAAAACACGCCCGAAAATCATGAAACTTGGCATGGTGTCATGACATGGCACCAACATGCTGTTGTAATTTTTCTGTCCTATTTGCGAAGGCGCACACATTAACAATCAACAAAGTCATTTTGGAACAAGTGTTGTCACGTTACAAATCGGAAATACAAGTATTATTGCAACCGTGGGCGTTCTACTTGCCAATTATGTGCCGCCACACGTCCCTTTTTTATTGGCTAGGAGGTGCCATGCGGGGTAGCTATTTGAGTACGGGAGGCGTGCGATCAGACCCCTGCGCGTGCTCATCGGGAGGAGAGGCCTTTGACCTCTATCCGCCGCGCACCTCCCTCCCAACGTCTCCATTAATGGCGCGTGAGCCCCTATTTCACGGCTTGGCTATGTCTCACTGGACTGAGATTTAAGAGAGAAAAAAAATCTGAAAAATGTTTTGCACGGATCTTGATGTAGGATCCAATGGACTTATATAGCATTGACTGCGACTTATAGCAAGACTGATGAATATAAGGACGATGACAATGGATAATAATTGTCTTACATAATTAGAAACATAATTTAAAAAAGCCACATGCGGCAACGCCTGAAATACACAAGGGCAAAATAAGAAGGAAGGCAATGATCTGGCTCGCTGATATCTACTTTCTTGATGCGTTGCTGCAGGCCGCGGGAACTAGTCTCCGCGGCGAGCGGTGATGAGCTCTTTCTTGTCCTCAAGATGCTGCTTGAGAGCATCCATGGATTCCTCCACCAGCCTTTTGCACTTGGCGCGCAACATGACATTCTCGTCCATAAGTTTCTCGACGATGACGTCGGTCCTCTTCAACAAGGCAGTGGTCTGCTCCTGCCACTCCGCACTTTCGACGATCTTCGCCCTCAGCATGTTGCACTCGGCCCGGAGCTTCACATTGCTCTCATTTAGTTGCCGGATGACACCGGTAGCCTGTTCAAACGAGGCTTTCATGTTGTCCAGCAACCTCGCCCAGCCGGAGATCTGATCCATCTGGCTAAGGACGATCGCATGAAAGCACCTGTAAGATTCCTCGCCTGACCGTGAGACATTTTCCCAGTCCGCCGCGGCGCGGGAAGACATCTCTGCTGCTTCCGCAGCGCGGCCGGACCAGTCAGTTGCATCAACGGCATGACGGGACCTCCGTGCTGCTTCAGCTGTGCGGCGGGACCTCTATGCTGCTACGGCCGCCCGGTGGGACATGTCGGCTACTTTCGCGATGAAGCGGGACATCTCTCGTGCTTCCGCTTCCATGCTCGCCTCTCCCTGGTAGCAATCTCTCGACCTAGAACTCACGCTGGACATGGCAGATGCAAGGGAATGATGATGAATGACTTGTTTGTTTTTGTGGATGAGGAGTTGAGAAGGAATGTGCAGTCATCTTGGAGTAGTAGTATTTATAACCGGATACTAGTACGCTCCTAAGTGGGAAACCATTTAGGTTTTGATCGGTGTAAACAGGTTTGCAATTAAATATAGCGTGGTAGTAATTTGGAATGTGACGGGACGCAGGCTCAAAATTTATTGGCGGTTCTAAGTGCGGCACTATTCCCGGACGGCGTAACATGGGCATGCTTTCTCGGCCGCGTACATGGCATTTGCACCATAGGGTGCACCGCAATAGGCAATATCAGCACACGTCTTGTTCCAAGAACCGTGCGCGCTCATTATTACCATCATGCATGCTTATTTTAATTAGAATGTGTGTCCGTCTAGCGCACAGACGTTGATATGTCTAACTATTTCTGTTTGTTACGGCTAATCGCAAACAGTTCATCCGTATGAAGTATATGCCATCAATCGCATACACTTTGATCTGGCTGACCATTTCTGTTCTGTTGCCTAATCGCAAACAGTTAATCCTTCTGAAGCGTATGCCCTCAACCGCACACACCTTTATCTAGCTGCCCGTTTATGTTGTTCCTCCTCATCACAAATAGTTAATTCGAGTGAACTGTATGCCGTATATCGCACACGCCTTCATCTGGCTGCCCGTTTCTATTCTTCTTCCTCATCACAAATAGTTCATTGAACTGAACCGTATGCCATGCATCGCACACACTACTAAAATCGGAACCGTGTTTGAGGCATCCGTCATCTCAAACATTTTGCACCTTTTTTGACGGGTTTTTACATCACCGTTTGCGACGAATGCATCGCACACAGTTTCGTCAAAGGGTCTCTGATTGTAGTGTCGCGTTAGCAGCATCCTGAAGTAGTGATATGTTCATGAGTCCTTCTAGTCTCCTTCGCCTGGAACCAATAACATTTGAAGATTACGACGTTCGGTGGGGTTTCACCATAGAATAGAAGTTCATAAATTGCTTCAACTCTCCCATAATACTCGATACCTCCATCGCCGATAGCAGAGACACAACAATTTGTAGACTTTCGGTTGGCCATAGATAGCTCTTTGCCGTAGGTACGAAAGTGATACCCGTTGATGTCATATTTGTCAAATGAATGGACCTTGTAGTCAAAACCATTAGTGACTATCTCAATTCGACATCCATAGACTCTGAATTAGCCTACAAGTTTAATACGAAAGGATTATTGCATTAGCCGCAAATTAGGCGAAGAAAATGAGAATGGTCTAATGGAAATTACCCTTTGTTCGAACCAAGAGATGAAACCGGGAAAGCCACCTCCTTGCTTTGCCAGAAGCTCATACTCTTTGATGGATTCCTTTTCGATCTCCGCTCCATCCGAGAATTTGGCGACATATCGACTGTATCAAATATCCAGGAATAAGAGATTTTCAAAGGAATTAGAAGTTGTGAAACAATGTACCGCAATAACTTACTCGATGTACGGCCGCAATTCTGTTGGGTTGTTGAAGATATACAACGAAATGGTCTGCCATTCTTCGACATCCAACGATATTGGTTTAGAAGCACCGGCTGGTGCGAGATTCGCTTTGAATAGGATGAGGTTGGATCCACCTTTTTTAGGGTCACCAGGATTTTTATCGAGGCTTTGGATTATGCAAATGATGATGTTTGGCTTCGTACTTTGCTGTCACGAAGTTTGCCGACTCCTCAGTAATGAATGCCTCGGCCATCGATGCTTCAATTCTATCTTTATTTTTACATTTTGCTCAGAGCGTCTTCTGCATCCTCTTAGTTGCGTAGCACCAATGATTTTGCATGACCCCCCCCAATATTGCCTCGGTCGGGAGATGCAAAATCAAGTGTTGCATCAGATTAAAGAAGCCCAGCGGAAAGATCTTCTCTCACTTGCAGATCAACTCTGGCGCCAACTCTTCCATTTCTTCTAGCACGGCAGGCGATAGTTCTTTCGCACAAAGAACACGGAAGAAATAGCTCAGCTCGGCCAGTACTAGCCATTCATCCTCAGGTATAAAGCCACACAATAACATCGGCATTACTCACTCAATCCATATGTGCCAGTCATGACTCTTGAGACCAAATATTTTCAATTTTTCAAGACTCGCTCCCCTCTTTAGATTCGCTGCATACCCATTGGGGAACATCAACTGCATTTTCACCCATGATGTCTGCTAGAACTACATCGGTATTTCCCCAAAGAGGAAGGGATGATGCAACACAACGACGGTAGGTATTTCCCTCAGTGATGAGACCAAGGTTATCGAACCAGTAGGAGAACCAAGCAACACTACGTAAATAGCACCTGCACGCAAATAACAAATACTCGCAACCCAACGTGTAAAAGTGGTTGTCAATCCCTTTCGGGTAACGACGCCAGAAATTGGCAAACGGACATGAGAGAGTTGTAAATATTGATAGATCGAACGCCAAATAAAAAAGTGCAGCAAGGTATTTTTGTATTTTTGTTTTAATAGATCTGAAAATAAAAGCAAAGGAAAATAGATCGCAAAGGCAAATATATTAAAGAAGAGACCCGGGGGCCGTAGGTTTCACCAGTGGCTTCTCTCGAGAAAAATAGCCAATGGTGGGTAAACAAATTACTATTGGGAAATTGATAGAACTTCAAATGATCATGATGATATCTAGGCAATGATCATTATATAGGCATCACGTCCAAGATTAGTAGACCGACTCCTGCCTGCATCTACTACTATTACTCCACACATCGACCGCTATCCAGCATGCATCTAGTGTATTAAGTTCAAGAAGAAACTGTCAGGCCCCCGATTCCAAGTCACATCGATCTAGCCGGTAACACCTCATATCACTTTGCGGCCTCACGCACGGTATTCCCACGGGTGTCACCTTACCATGGCCCGGGACCGTTTGCCCCTTTTGGCTCACGTATATGATAGTGTCGCTAGCATCCATATGACAGAGAACCCGGGCCGACATGGCTAGTCGTGAACCCAAAGCGGCACTAACCTATGGGCACAGGCATACATGAATCACATCGAGCATGTCGGTCAGCAGCGTGTGAATCCGGGCTGTAGCACTGGGCTAACAGGACTCTGGGAACCTGGGCTGTAGTAGGCTAGGCAGGACTCAGGATGTCACCGCGTGACATTTCCCCGAAGGGACAGACACAGGAACGAAGTGAAACACATGCCGACCAGTCAGGTGTCCTGAGCAGTAGTGCTGGGCTAACAAGACTCCGGTGAACCGGGCTGTAGCGGACTACTATGGCTCAAGAAGCACTAGACTACATTTCCCCATAAGAGAGGCTGCCAAGGGTAAACAACTAGATTGCGGATCCCACACATACCAAGCATTTCAATCATACACACAATATGCTCGATATGTGTAAATACAACATGGCATCACAACATAACTCTACGACTCAAGTATTTATTCATTAGGCTCCGAGGAGCGAGATATTACAAACATGGGTCTCATGACCCAACAATCATAGCATACAAATCAAAGCACATGCGGAAGCTTAACATGTCTGAGTACAGACATCTATAAATGAAAAAGGCTAAGAAGCCTGACTATCTACTAGATCCTGCCGAGGGCACAAGATCGTAGCTGAGGTATCAAGCTAAACGTCGAAGTCCACACGGAACTACTAGCGAGACTAACGTCTCTCTGCAAAACATAAAATAGGAAAACATGAGTACAAATGTAACTAGCAAGACTTACATCAGAACTAACTACATATGCATCGGTATCAACAAAGGGGGGTGGTGGAGTTTAACTGCAGCAAGCCAGCTTTGACTCAGTGGCTAACCTGAACTACGACTGCAAGCAACTCTTTTGAGGTGGCGCACACGAGTCCACATATTCACCATATCAATACACCACTATGGATCCGCTCCCGTCTCCCTAAGAGAACGCCATCCATAGCACTCACGCTTATCTTGCGCATTTTAGAGTATCCACTTTCACTTGTTTGTGAACTATGCAAGGGGTCCAAGTTTCCATATCCGAGGAATCCGGCTATTCGAATAGATAATGATAACCCTGCAGGGGTGTACTTCTTCACACACGCTCTCACCACTTATCACCATATACACATCATGTATCTCGGCAACCTTCAAGCGGAAGCCTGGTGAGGGTTTCGGCCACGACCTGACTAACCACACAAGTCTCCAGTCCAGGTTTATCGCCTATTCGGTTTCCATCCGCGAGGAGATCCGGCCGTAGTTTCGCTCACAGCCCCAAACGATGTGTGCAGGGTTCCCGAGACACCAAACGGGCGCCCTGTACACCATGCCACGATGTATCTACCGCATCATGGCCCACCCCTAGGGTCAGCGCTACGCACGGCCGCCAACACATATCCTATAAACACCATAAACTAGTTGCAACTCCTGGACAGAGGACTAGGGCAGTTAATAAGTTGAGAGGGTCAATTAAGGATCCCAATGAGTGGTAGTAGCTGTTCATGGATCACAAACACAGAACTCAGTTCCTGAGGATGGTTTCAATGAGACAACCCACCATGTACTCCTACATGGCCTCTCACCGCTACCTTTACCAAATCTTGTTCACACACTTAGCTCACACACAGTAGGACATGTTCATCACCATTCCAATTCATCCCCGATGAATCAGACCTGACTCAACTCTAAGCAGTAGCAGGCATGACAAACAAGCATGAATGAGTAGGCACATCAGGGCTCAAACAACTCCTACTCATGCTAGTGGGTTTCATCTATTTACTGTGGCAATGACAGGTCATGCAGAGGAAAGGGGTTCAACTACCGCAACATATAACAGTTGAATCGTTGTTGTCCTAATGCAGTAAAATAGAGCAGGAGCAAGAGAGTGGGATTGTATCAGAATGAACAAGGGGGTTTTGCTTGCCTGGCACTTCTGAAGATAATATAGCTCTTCATCGGTGTCATCAAACTCATCATCGGAACACGTCTATCGAGAGGGGACAACCACCGGCAAACACAGAAAGAACACAATCAATGCAATGCACAATATTATGCATGATCATGACATGTCAATATGCTGTGTTTTCAGTTAATGTAACTAGCAACATGTTAAATGGAGTTGGTTTGAACCCTAAGTTCAAATTCAAACTCCATATGTGATTTCTTAAATGCCATTTAATTGGATTGTCCTAAACAGCAAGTTTAAGTTGTTCCAACATGCATGAAAATGCGATATTCAGATTCTTTGGATTTTTCTGATCATTTTTCATATATAAATCTTTTCAATCTGAGTTATAGATTATTTTCTATGATTTGTAGAAGTTTTGAACATTTTCTGGAATTTCTTGATTATTAATAAATCCAGAAAATGTATTACCGCGTCAGCATCAGGTCATGCTGACGTCAGCAGGTCAACAAGGGCTGGTACGAGTCAAACCTGACCTGTGGGTCCCACAGGTCAGTGTCACAATAGTGGCTAGGGTCGCTGACTTGTGGGCCCAGTCAACGGCCACGTCAGCATGGTCAAAGCTGACGCATGGGCCACTGTGGTTAGGTGAAATCTAAATAGGGGTTGACCCCATGGTTAATTAGGGTGTGGGGCCCGTCTGTTAGTGGCACAGGGCGAGATTAACGCAGTAATTAGCTCAAGCTAATGACGCCACGTCATCTCACTGGAGTTGAACGCCGGCGAGCACATTCAACGACGGATGCTCATCGGGATCGAGCTACGGGCAACCATTTGCCTCGCTGTTCGCTCCTACGGGTTTCTCGGGTTCACGCGTATCCAAAGGAGGAAGCAAGAAGAGCCGGGGTGAGCTATGGCGTCGGCGGTAGCGAGGCGGCTGCCGGAGTTCGGGAGCAGATGGGTTCGGGGCTGTGATGCGCTAGGGGAGGAGCTGATGGGCTAGGTGGCATCCGCAGGCCACTAGAAGCACGCTGGTGCCATGGGTTCGAGCAGAGGGGCTTGGGTCAAGGAAGCTAGGCGGCCATGGCGCACGGCGGTGCTCGGGCACGTGGGCGATGGTGCTACGGCACGAGAGCAAGAAAAACGAAGGAGGGGAAACGGAGTGGAGCTCACAGCGAGGTCGTCGGTGATCCAAGCGTGCTCGGGAACGGCTTGGTGACGACGAATCGGTCGACGGGGGCCGTCAGTGCAGAGGACGAAGATGGCGTCGATGAGGGGGCTCTAGGGCGCCCGACATCGTGTGGCTCGGTGGGGAGGACGAAGACATCGTTTCAGAGCTTGGGGTTGTGTCAGAGAGGTTCAGGGATGGCTGTGGCCGAAGTGGCAGTGAGCGCGGTGGCGATGGCGTTCGGTGGTTGCATGCGAGAGAGACAGAGGAGGGGAGAGGAGGAGTGGACAGGCCAGAGGGGTCGGGGGGTTGCGTGGCATCTCCAGACAACCCCCACCCTCGGCGAAAACAGGAGGTGGCTCGGGCGCGTGCCGATGCGCGGCGGCCACACACCTCTCATCCTTCTGGCGAGAGGTTGGTGGTGACTGGGCCGGCCAGTGGGCCGGCCAGCTTTGCCTAGTTGGGCTGCAGGTAAGACCAGGTACGTTTCTGTTCTGTTTTATTTCTGTTTTGTTTTGTTTTTATACATTTTGCCACTGATTCAAAATTCGAAATGAATTCAAAACAGGGAAAACCTTCTGAATATTTTTATGTTGCCATTATGGACTTTTCCAGAGGCACATAAATAATTCCAGGGCCTTTTGAATTATATTCTATAAAAAATGAATATAATCCAAAACTCAAATACTTATTGATTTAATTCCAAAGTCCCAAAATAATTCCTTCAAAAATGTTCACTATTTTTGGTTTGGTCTCAAAGCCTTGCCAAAATTATTAAACATTTATGAAGTCATTTTGGAAACAATGAATGCAATTTAAAGGGTTCTTTCCCTTATTTTAAAATAATTTCTGAGGCTTTCAATTTCCTCATTTCAAGTTTCTTGAAAAAAACAGGATGCATGATGCTCACTGATGCAACTATCTGCAAACAATTCTAGGGCTGTGACAGAAACGGAGTAATGCAATAAGAACGATGACATGATGTAGACATGACCTATTTATGTAGAAATAGACCCCATCTTGTTATCCTTAATGGCAACAATACATACGTGTCGGTTCCCCTTTTGTCACTGGGATCAAGCACCGTAAGATTGAACCCATCAAAAAGCACCTCTTCCCCTTGCAATATAAATAGATCAATTTGGCCAAACAAAACCCAAATATCAGAGAAGAAATATGAGGCTATAAGCAATCATGCATACAAGATATCAAAGAATACTCAAATAACTTTCATGGATAAAAAGATAGATCTGATCATAAACTCACAGTTCATCCGATCCCAACAAACACACCACAAAAGAGTTACATCATATGGATCTCCAAGAGACCATTGTATTGCGAATCAAATGAGAGAGAGGAAGCCATCTAGCTACTAACTATGGACCTGAAGGTCTACAAAAGACTACTCACGCATCATCAGAGAGGCACCAATGGAAGTGGTGAACCCCTTTGTGATGGTGTCTAGATTGGATCTGGTGGTTCTGGACTCTGCGGCGGCTGGAATTGATTTTTGTCGACTCCCCTAGGGTTTCTGGAATATTGGGGTATTTATAGAGCAAAAGAGTCGGTTCATGGGGCAACCAAGGTGGGCACAACCCACCAGGGCGCGCCTGGGCCTCCAGGCGCGCCCTGGTGGGTTGTGCTCCCCTTGGAGCATTGATGACCCACAAGTATAGGGGATCTATCGTAGTCCTTTCGATAAGTAAGAGTGTCGAACCCAACGAGTAGCAGAAAGAAATGATAAGCGGTTTTCAGCAAGGTATTCTCTGCAAGTACTGAAATAAGTGGTAACAGATAGTTTTGTGATAAGATAGATTGTAACGAGCAGCAAGTAACAAAAGTAAATAAAGTGCAGCAAGGTGGCCTAATCCTTTTGTAGCAAAGGAAAAGCCGGAACAAACTCTTATAATAGGAAAAGCGCTCCCGAGGACACATGAGAATATCGTCAAGCTAGTTTTCATCACGTTCATATGATTCGCGTTCGATACTTTGATAATTTGATATGTGGGTGGACCGGTACTTGGGTGCTGTTCTTACTTGAACAAGCATCCCACTTATGATTAACCTCTATTGCAAGCATCCGCAACTACAACAAAAGTATTAGGTAAACCTAACCATAGCATGAAACATGTGGATCCAAATCAGCCCCTTACGAAGCAACGCATAAACTAGGGTTTAAGCTTCTGTCACTCTAGCAACCCATCATCTACTTACTACTTCCCAATGCCTTCCTCTAGGCCCAAATAATGGTGAAGTGTTATGTAGTCGACGTTCACATAACACCACTAGAGGCTAGACAACATACATCTTATCAAAATATCAAACAACTACCAAACTCACATGACTACTAATAGCAAGAGTTCTCCCTTGTCCTCAGGAACGAACGTAATTACTCACAAAGCATATTCATGTTCATAATCAGAGGGGTAATAATATGCATATAGGATCTGAACATATGATATTCCACCAAATAAACCAACTAGCATCAACTACAAGGAGTAATCAACACTACTAGCAACCTACTAGAACCGATCCTGGACTTTGAGAAAAGAATTGGATACAAGAGATGAACTAGGGTTTGGAGATAAGATGATGCTGGTGAAGATGTTGATGGAGATTTCCCTCTCCCGATGAGAGGAGTGTTGGTGATGACGATGGTGAGGATTTCCCCCTCCCAGAAGGAAGTATCCCCGGCAGAACAGCTCTGCCGGAGCTCTAGATTGGATCCGCCAAGGTTCCGCCTCGTGGCGGCGGAGTCTCGTCCTGAAAAGTTCCTTCTTATTTTTTTTTCTCACCGAAAGACTTCATATAGGAGAAGATGGATGTTGGAGAGCCACCAGGGGGGCCCACGAGGTAGGGGGCGCGCCCTAGGGGGGCGCCCCCACCCTCGTGAGAAGGGTGTGGGCCCCCTAGCCTTCATCTTTGGCGAGGATTTTTCTTTATTTATTTTAAGATGTTCCATGAAGTTTCAAGACTTTTGGAGTTGCGCAGCTAATATTTCCTCCTTTTCCAGCCTAGAATTCCAGCTGCCGGCATTCTCCCTCCTTATGTAAACCTTGTAAAATAAGAGAGAATAGCCATAAGTATTGTGACATAAAGTGAAATAACAGTCCATAATGCAATAAATATCGATATAAAAGCATGATGCAAAATGGACGTATCAACTCCCCCAAGCTTAGACCTCGCTTGTCCTCAAGCGAAAAGCTGATAACAATAAATATGTCCTCATGTTTAGAGGTAGAGGCGTCGATAAAAATAAAATACGGACATGAAGGCATCATGATTATTCTCATAGAAGCAACATATATAGCCTTTGCCATATGATTACTTATGTTCAAGTGATGATCTATTCACAATGCAAAAGTATAAATCATAAACCTTATTGGGCTCCGACAAACTATAATCTCAGTCATTGAAGCAATTGCAATTTATCATAACATCAGAAAGAGTCTATGTCAGAGCTAAAAAAAAGCAAGTCCACATACTCAACTATCATTTGGTCCTCCATAATTGCTAACACTCACGCAATACTTGTGGTTACGGAGTTTTAATCGGACACAGAGAAAGATAGGGGCTTGTAGTTTTGCCCCACAACCTTTTACCTCAAGGGTAATGTCAACAATAATGGTTCAAGATCCCCTACATCCAATTAGATATATATATATATCATGTTCTTTCCAACATGCTGAGCTTGCCAAAGGATAAAATGAAAAAGAAAAGGTGAAGTTCACCATGACTCTTGCATAAGGTAGAAGATAATAATTAAGGATAGGCCCTTTGCAGAGGGAAGCAGAGGTTGCCATGCGCTTTTATGGTTGGATATATAAAATCTCTATGCGAAAGAACATCACTTTATATTGCCCCTTGTGGTATGAACCTTTATTATGTAGTCCGTAGCTTTTATTACTTCCACATCACAAGATCGTATAAAGCTTATTTCTGCCACACCAATCAATCATACATATTTAGAGTAATTTTTATTGCTTTGCACCGATGACAACTTACTTGAAGGATCTTACTCAATCCATAGGTAGATATGGTTGACTCTCATGGCAAAACTGGTTTAAGGGTATTTGGAAGCACAAGTAGTATTTCTACTTGGTGTTGAGAATTTGGCTAGCATGAGGGGGAAAGGCAAGCTCAACAAGTTAGAGGATCCATGACAACATACTTTATCTCAGATATAAGAAAGACATAACTCATTACGTTGTCTTCCTTGTCCAACATCAACTCTTTAGCATGTCATATTTTAATGAGTGCTCCCAATCATAAAAGATGTCAATGATAATATATCTATATGTGAAAACCTCTCTTTCCTTATTACTTCCTATTAATTGCAACAATGACCAAAGCTATGCTTGCCAACTCCCAACAACTTTTAATCATCATACTCTTTCTATGTGAAGTCATTACTCTCAATAAGATCAATATGAACTTTTTGTTTCTTTTTATTCTTTTTCTTATTTTGTCTTATTCACCCAAGATCATGGCAAAATAATCAAGCCCTTGACTCAACACTAATCTTTATTATATATAGCTCACAGACTCGATTACATAGAGAGATCATAAAGCAAGCTCAAAACTAGATCATGCCATAAACTTTATTCTACTAGATCAAGATACTACTAATAGGATAAAACTAAGAAAAACGGTAAAGATAGGAGTTGTGATTGTGATACGATACCGGGGCACCTCCCCCAAGCTTGGCAGTTGCCAAGGGGAGTGCCCATACTCATGTGATTATATCTCCTTTGTCGGTGAAGAAGGTGGTGGTGATGGATAATCGCACATTGAGCGTACGAGGTCCTCCAGCTTGCGAATAATGCCCTTGAGTGCAACAATATGCTCCTTCAACAAAATATTTTCTTGTGTGAGATACTTGTTTTGTATACGAGCTAAGTCAATCATCTTGAAAGCTTCGATCTTGGTTGGGGTAAGAAGGTTATGATCAAGTTGGAGGGTGTCTTTTGATGCTGGAGCTTGATCCTCCGTGACCTTCTTGATCCTTTCATCCTTGTTGACCCTCGTGGGTTCTTCCCTCTTCAGATCTATCTTCATTAGCCAAGCATCGTTGTCACCATTGTTGGAGGAGGGAGACGACACGATGCCTAGCCTGGAAAACCCTGACAGAAAACAGCTCGAAACAAGAACAGAGGAAATTTGCATGATACGGGAGTCAAAACCTTCGGGAGAATATATAATGAATTTTTACCGACCAAAATACGTATCGTGCAAGAAAATGGAGTCCGGAAGGCGCACGAGGTTCTCACGAGGTAGGGGGGCGTGCCCACCACCCTCGTGGGGCCCTCGTGTCCTTTCGGGACTGCTACTTATTTTTCTATTTTTCTAAATATTCCAAAATGGAGAAATATTGCCTTAAAAATTGTTTTGGAGTCGGTTTACTTACCGTACCACATACCTATTCCTTTTCGGAGTCTGAAACGTTCCGGAAAGTGTCTCTTATGTATTCCTCCGGGGTTACAGTTTCAATAATATTGGTTTCAACATTTATGGGATTACCTGAGATATAATGTTTGATTCTTTGACCGTTTACCACCTTCAGATTTGTGCCCTCGAAGTTGTTGATTTTTATGGCACCGGAATGATAGGCCTCTTCGATAACATAGGGGCCTTCCCATTTAGAGAGAAGTTTTCTTGCAAAAAATCTTAAACAAGAGTTTTATAGCAATACACAATCACCTACATTAAACTCATGCTTTTGTATCCTTTTGTCATGCCATCTTTTAAATTTTTCTTTAAACAACTTGGCATTTTCATAAGCTTGGGTTCTCCATTCATCAAGTGAGCTAATATCAAATAACCTCTTCTCACCGTCAAGTTTAAAATCATAGTTGAGCTCTTTAATAGCCCAATATGCCTTATGTTCTAGTTCGAGAGGTAAGTGACATGCTTTTCCATAAACCATTTTATACGGAGACATACCCATAGGATTTTTGTATGCAGTTCTATAAGCCCAGAATGCATTATCAAGTTTCTTGGACCAATTCTTTCTAGACCTATTAATAGTCTTTTGCAAAATTAATTTGAGCTCTCTATTGCTCAACCCTACTTGACCACTAGACCGAGGGTGATAGGGAGATGCAATTCTATGATTAACATCATATTTAGCAAGCATTTTACGGAAAGCACCATGAATAAAGTGTGAACCACCATCAGTCATTAAATATCGAGGGACTCCAAACCTCGGGAAAATAACTTCCTTAAGCATTTAAATAGAAGGGTTATGATCAGCACTACTAGTTGGAATAGCTTCTGCCCACTTAGTAACGTAATCAACAACAACTAAAATATGTGTGTATCCATTAGAGGCAGGAAAAGGTCCCATATAATCAAAGCCCCAAACATCAAATGGTTCAATAACAAGATAATAATTCATAGGCATTTCTTGATGTCTACTGATATTACCAATTCTTTGACATTCATCACAAGACACGACAAACTTATGGGCATCCTTGAAGAGAGTAGGCCAATAAAAACCAGATTGCAATACCTTATGTGCAGTTCTATCTCCAGCGTGGTGTCCTCCATAAGACTCGGAGTGACACTTGCGTAGGATCTGTTCCTGTTCATGCTCAGGTACACAACGTCTAATAACACCATCTACTCCTTCTTTATAAAGATGTGGGTCATCCCAAAAGTAATGTCTTAAATCATAGAAAACCTTTTTCTTTTGCTGGTATGTGAAGCTAGGCGGTATAAACTTAGCAACAATATAATTAGCATAATCAGCATACCATGGAGTACTACGAGAAGTACTTATAACATTTAATTGTTCGTTAGGAAAGCTATCATTAATAGGTAGTGGGTCATCAAGAATATTTTCTAACCTAGACAAGTTGTCTGCAACGGGGTTCTCAGCTCCCTTTCTATATGCAAATCAAATTCTTGTAGCAAGAGAACCCATCTAATAAGTCTAGGCTTAGCATCTTTCTTTTCCATAAGATATTTAATAGTAGCATGATCAGTTTGAATAGTTACTTTAGAATCAACAATATAAGATCTGAACTTATCACAAGCAAATACAGCTGCTAAAAGCTCTTTTTCAGTAGTGGCATAATTTCTTTGAGCATTGTCTAGAGTCTTACTAGCATAATGGATAACATTTAATTTCTTATCAACTCTTTTCCCTAGAAGAGCACCTACAGCATAATCACTAGCATCACACATAATTTCAAAGGGTAGGTTCCAATCAGGTGGCTGAACAACATGTGTAGAGACTAATGCTTTCTTAAGTATTTCAAATGCTTCTACACAATCATCATCAAAGACAAATGGTATATCTTTTTGCAATAAATTAGTCATAGGCCGAGAAATTTTTGAGAAGTCCTTAATGAACCTCCTATAAAATCCAGCGTGACCAAGGAAATTTCTTATACCTTTGATGTCCTTGGGACATGGCATCTTTTCAATAGCATCAACCTTGGCTTTATCAACTTCAATACCTCTTTCAGAAACTTTGTGCCCTAAGACAATACCTTCATTAACCATAAAGTGGCACTTTTGCCAATTCAAGACAAGATTAGTTTCTTCACATCTCTGCAAAACTCGATCAAGATTGCTCAAGCAATCGTCAAAAGAGGAACCATAGATGGAAAATTCGTCCATGAAAACCTCACAAATCTTTTCACAAAAGTTAGAGAATATGGCCATCATACATCTTTGAAAGGTAGCAGGTGCATTACATAAACCAAAAGGCATACGTCTATAAGCAAAAGTACCAAAAGGGTATGTAAAAGTAGTCTTTGATTGATCTCTAGCCGACACAGGTATTTGAGAGAAACCAGAATAATCATCTAGAAAGAAATAGTGTGTATGTTTGCATAATCTTTCTAGCATTTGATCAATAAAAGGTAAGGGGTAATGATCTTTCTTAGTAGCTTTATTTAATTTGCGGAAATCAATTACCATCCTATAACCTATGATAATTCTTTGTGGAATCAATTCATCTTTATCGTTAGGAACAACAGTAATACCTCCCTTCTTAGGGACACAATGGACAGGACTTACCCACTCACTATCGGCAACAAGATAGATTATACCTGCCTCCAGAAGCTTTAGTATTTCTTTTCTTACCACTTCTTTCATTTTAGGATTCAGACATTGTTGAGGATCACGAACTGGTTTGGCGTCTGCTCCCAAATTTATTTTATGTTGACATAGAGTGGGACTAATGCCCTTAAGATCATCAAGAGTATATCCAATAGCAGCACGACGCTTCTTCAGAGTTTTCAATAATCTTTCTTCTTCATGCTCTGAAAGGTTAGCACTAATAATAACAGGATATATCTTCTTTTCATCAAGATAAGCATATTTAAGATTATCAGGCAAAGGATTAAGCTCAAACACGGGATCGCCCTTGGGTGGAGGAGGATCCCCTAAAATTTGAACAGGCAAATTATGTTGCAGAATAGGTTCCTGTTTAAAGAATACCTCATCTATTTCCCTTCTTTCATTCATGAACATATCATTTTCATGGTCTAGCAAATAGTGTTCTAAATGATCACTAGGAGGTACGGCAATAGAAGCAAGACCAATAATTTCATCCTTACTAGGTAATTCTTCCTCGCGATGTTGTTTACTAAATTTAGAGAAATTAAACTCATGAACCATATCATCCAAGCCAATAGTAAGAACATTCTTTGTGCAGCCTATGGTAGCATTGACAGTATTTAAGAAGGGTCTACCAAATATAATGGGACAAAAACTATCTTGTGGGGAACCAAGAACAAGAAAATCAGCAGGATATTTAGTTTTCCCACACAAGACTTCAACATCTCTAACAATTCCAATTGGTGCAATAGTATCTCTATTAGCAAGTTTAATAGTAACATCAATATCTTCTAACTCAGCAGGTGCAATTTCATTCTTAATTTCTTCGTATAAGTCAATAGGTATAACACTAGCACTAGCACCCATATCACATAAGCCATGATAACAATGATATCCTATTTTAACAGAAATAACTGGCATGCCTACCACATGTCTATGTTTATCTTTATCACAAGGTTTAGCAATTCTAGCAGTTTCACCTTCGAACTGAATAACATGCCCATCAATATTATTAGACAAGAGATCTTTAACAATAGCAATAATAGGTTCTACTTTAACTTGCTCAGGAGGTGTATAAGTTCTAATATTGCTTTTACGAACAACAGTTGAAGCTTTAGCATGATCCTTTATTCTAACGGGGAAAGGTGGTTTCTCAATATAAGAAGTAGGAACAATAGGATCATTATAAGTGACAGTCTTTTCTTCAACTTTAATAGGTGTAGCTACTTTTACTTCTATGGGAGGATGATATTTAAACCACTTCTCCTTAGGGAGATCAACATAAGTAGCAAAAGATTCACAGAAAGAAGCTACTATCTCAGAGTCAAGTCCATATTTAGTGCTAAACTTACGGAAAATATCGGTATCCATAAAAGATTTAACACAATCAAACTTAGGTGTCATACCTGACTCCTTACCTTCGTCGAGGTCCCAATCTTCAGAGTTGCGTTTAATTCTATCCAATAAATTCCATCTGAATTCAGTAGTCTTCATCATAAAAGAGCCAGCACAAGAAGTATCGAGCATGGTGCGATTTTTATCAGAAAGCCGAGCATATAAATTTTGAATAATCATTTCTCTTGAGAGCTCATGATTGGGGCATCAATATAACATTGATTTAAGCCTCCCCCAAGCTTGAGCGATGCTTTCTCCTTCGCGAGGCCAGAAATTATATATATAATTGCGATCACAATGAACAAGATGCATAGGGTAATACTTTCGATGAAATTCCAGCTTCAATCTTTTATAGTCCCATGATCTCATATCATCACATAGCCTATACCATATCAATGCGTCTCCCTTCAAAGATAAAGGGAAGACCTTCTTCTTAGAAACATCATCGGGTATACCTGCAAGCTTAAATAATCCATAAACTTCATCCACATATATTAAGTGCTCATCAGGATGCTTTGTTCCATCTCCTGTAAAAGGGTTAGCTAGCAGTTTTTCCATCATACCCGAAGGAAATTCAAAAGGGGTTTCATTTTCAATAGGTTCAGTAGGTTGAGGAGAAACTCTTTTCTCTACTGGACGCGGTGAAGATACCCCGAACAAGCCCCTCAGATAATTACTTTCCATAGTAACAAGTGACAGTAAATTTCATCACACTATATAAATTTTTTCCTTACAAAATTCCACCTACCAAAGGCGCTACACTCCCCGGCAGCGGCGCCAGAAAAGAGTCTTGATGACCCACAAGTATAGGGGATCTATCATAGTTCTTTTGATAAGTAAGAGTGTCGAACCCAATGAGGAGTAGAAAGAAATGATAAGCGGTTTTCAGCAAGGTATTCTCTGCAAGTACTGAAATAAGTGGTAACAGATAGTTTTGTGATAAGATAGATTGTAACGAGCAGCAAGTAACAAAAGTAAATAAAGTGCAGCAAGGTGTCCCAATCCTTTTGTAGCAAAGGACAAGCCGGAAGAAACTCTTATAATAGGAAAAGCGCTCCCGAGGACACATGGGAATATCGTCAAGCTAGTTTTCATCATGTTCATATGATTCGCGTTCGATACTTCGATAATTTGATATGTGGGTGGACTGGTACTTGGGTGTTGTTCTTACTTGAACAAGCATCCCACTTATGATTAACCTCTATTGCAAGCATCACAACTACAACAAAAGTATTAAGGTAAACCTAACCATAGCATGAAACATGTGGATCCAAATCAGCCCCTTACGAAGCAACGCATAAACTAGGGTTTAAGCTTCTGTCACTCTAGCAACCCATCATCTACTTACTACTTCCCAATGCCTTCCTCTAGGCCCAAATAATGGTGAAGTGTTATGTAGTCGACGTTCACATAACACCACTAGAGGCTAGACAACATACATCTTATCAAAATATCAAACGAATACCAAATTCACATGACTACTAATAGCAAGACTTCTCCCTTGTCCTCAGGAACGGACGTAATTACTCACAAAGCATATTTATGTTCATAATCAGAGGGGTAATAATATGCATATAGGATCTGAACATATGATCTTCCACCAAATAAACCAACTAGCATCAACTACAAGGAGTAATCAACACTACTAGCAACCTACTAGCACCGATCCCGGACTTTGAGACAAGAAATGGATACAAGAGATGAACTAGGGTTTGGAGATGAGATGGTGCTGGTGAAGATGTTGATGGAGATTGCCCTCTCCCGATGAGAGGAGCGTTGGTGATGACGATGGTGATGATTTCCCCCTCCCGGAGGGAAGTATCCCCGGCAGAACAGCTCTGCCGGAGCTCTAGATTGGATCCGCCAAGGTTCCGCCTCATGGCGGTAGAGTCTTGTCCTGAAAAGTTCCTTCTTATTTTTTTCTCATCGAAAGACTTCATATAGGAGAAGATGGACGTCGGAGGGCCACTAGGGGGCCCATGAGGTAGGGGGCGCGCCCTAGGGGGGGGGGGGCGCCCCACCCTCGTGAGAAGGGGGTGGGCCCCCTGGCCTTCATCTTTGGCGAGGTTTTTTCTTTATTTATTTTAAGATGTTCCGTGAAGTTTCAAGACTTTTGGAGTTGCGCAGCTAATATTTCCTCCTTTTCCAGCCTAGAATTCCAGCTGCCGGCATTCTCCCTCCTTATGTAAACCTTGTAAAATAAGAGAGAATAGCCATAAGTATTGTGACATAAAGTGAAATAACAGTCCATAATGCAATAAATATAGATATAAAAGCATGATGCAAAATGGACGTATCAAGCACCCCCAGACGCTTCTCCGGCCCACTGGATGTTTTCTGGTCCAAAACAAATCCAAAAAAGTTTCATTGTGTTTGGACTCCGTTTGGTATTGATTTCCTGCGATGTAAAAAACATGCAGAAAGCAGCAACTGACACTTGGCACTATGTCAATAGGTTAGTACCAAAAAATGATATAAAATGACTATAAAATGATTATAAAACATCCAAGAATGATAATATAACAGCATGGAACAATCAAAAATTATAGATACGTTGGAGACGTATCAGCATCCCCAAGCTTAATTCCTGCTCGTCCTTGAGCAGGTAAATGATAAAAACAGAATTTTTGATGTGGAATGCTGCCTAACATGTCATCTCATATTCTTTTCTTTATAGCATGGACATTTGGACTTTTATATTGTTCAAATCAATAGTCTAGTTTTGACATGATAATTTAGATACTCAAGCATACCAACAAGCAACCATGTCTTTCAAAATATCAACTCTAAAATAAGTTATCCCTAGCCCATCATGCTCAATCATTGATCCATTCATGAAACACACTCGCATATTAGCTACACCCAATGCTCAAGTACGATCATAGTGCCCCCTAGTTTGTGCTTTATAAGAGAAGACGGAGGCTCGAATTAAAAATAAAAATTGCATAAAGTAAAAGAAAGGCCCTTTGTAGAGGGAAGTAGGGATTTGTAGAGGTGCCAGAGCTCAAAGCGAAAAACTGAGAGATAAAAACATTTTGAGAGGCATACTTTTCCCACCAACAAAAATGACTTAGAGGTCCCAACACTTTCCATGCTAGATACATCATAGGCGGTTCCCAAATAGAAAATAAAGTTTATTCCTTTTTCCACCATACTTTCATCTTCCGTGGCTAAGCGTATCCACGGGTGCCTTCCATACCAACACTTTCCAAGGAATTTATTACTTGACAACATAAAGTAAATTCATTTTTCATTTCGGGACTGGGCATCCCTAATACCTTTGCCTTACTCTCGTGTAATGACAAGTGAATAAACACTCATTGTGAGAATAACACATCTAGCATGGAAAATATTGGCCACCCTCACCGCCTCTCGAGCGGTACGAGCACACAAAAGAGCAATTTATTTTGAAAATTAGAGATGACACACACAAATTTGCTTAGAACGGCAAAAGAATACCGCATATAGGTAGGTATAGTGGGCTCATGTGGAAAAATTGGTTTAAAGGATTTTGGATGCACAAGTAGTGATCATACTTAGTGCAAAATGAAGGCTAGCAAAAGATTGAGAAGCGACTAACCACGAAACGAATAATCTCATAAGCGAGCATTGAGCATAATTAACACCGAATAATGCACCACAAGTAGGATGTAATTTCATTGCATGACTATTGACTTTCGTGCTTGCATAGGGAATCACAAACCTTAACACCAATATTATTACTAAAGCATAATTACTCATCAACATAACTCACATATCACATCATCGTATCTCAAAACTATTACAAAGAATCCAGTTTATTTTGTCCAATGATCTTCATGAAAGTTTTTATTATATCCTTCTTGGATATCTATCACTTTGGAACTAATTTTTCATGTGTTGCTTTCGATAAGCTCAAGCAAATATAAGTGAAGATCATGCGCATAATTTTTCTTTCTCTCAAATTAATTTAAGTGAAGCAAGAGAGAATTTCTTGAAAATTTTACTAACTCTCAAATAAATCTAAGTGAAGCAAGAGAGCATTTATTCAAAAATACTAAAGCACACCATGCTCAAAAAGATATAAGTGAAGCACTAGAGCAAATCCATAGCTCATAAAAATTTAGGTGAAGCATAGAGAGCAATTCTAACAAGTCATGGCATAATTTTGGCTCTCTCAAATAGGTGTGTCCAGAAAGGGATCAAGACTTAAAATACAAATAAAAACAAGCAAATACTCATATCATACAAGACGCTCCAAGCAAAACACATAGTATGTGACGAATAAAAATATAGCTTCAAGTAAAATACCGATGGTCGTTAGAAGAAAGAGGGGATGCCACTCGGGGCATCCCCAAGCTTAGTTGCTTGATTCTATTTGGATAATAACTTGGGATGCCATGGGCATCCCCAAGATTAGGCTCTTCTTACTCCTTATTCCATCATCCATCGTAACATCACCCAAAACTTGAAAACTTCAATCGCACAAAACTCAACAAAACCTTCATGAGATCCGTTAGTAAAAGGAAGAAAATCACTACTATAAGTATTGCATCAAACCAATTCATATTTTATTCTTGAATTATATCTACTGTATTCCAACTTTTCTATGGTAAAAACTCGTCATAGAAAACCATGGAATCATCAAAACAAGCACATAATGAAAAGAAAACAGAATCTGACAAAAACAGAACAATCTGTAGTAATCTGGACATTTCGAATACTTCTAAAACTCCAAAACTCTTGAGAAATTAGGAAAACCTGGTAAATTTGTATATTACTCTTCTGAAGAAAGAATTGGTATTTTATCGCGCTCTGGTTAAAAATGAGAATTGTTTTCATGAGCGCGAAAGTTTCTATTTTTCAGCAAGATCAAACAACTATCACCCAAGAAGATCCTAAAGGCTTTACTTGGCACAAACACTAATTAAAACATGAAAAACACAATCATAACAGTAACATAATTGTGCAAACACTCAGGAACAGAAAGCAAAAAGCAAAAATAAATTTTATTCATTGGGTTGCCTCCCAACAAGCGCTATCGTTTTACGCCCTTAGCTAGGCATAAAGCAAAGATCTAAGTTTTGTCATCCCTGTTTCGAGATCCATAAGATGCCCTCACGATTGATTCATATGGTGGCCTAATTATTGTTCTAGGGAAGTGTTCCATACCATTCCTTAGTGGACATTGGAACTTAATATTGCCTTCTTTCATATCAATTGCGGCATCAATAGTGCGTAAAAACGGTCTACCAAGAATAATTGGACGAGACGGATTGCAATCAATATGAAGAACAATAAAATCTATGGGCACGTAATTTCTATTTGCAAGAATAAGAACATCATTAATTCTTCCCATAGGCTTTTTAATAGTAGAATCCACCAAGTGCAAATTTAAAGAACATTCTTCAATATCGGTAAGACCAAGCACATCACATAAATATTTTGGAATTGTAGAAACACTAGCACCCAAGTCACACAAAGCAGAACACTCATAATTTTTAAACTTGACTTTGATAGTAGGTTCCCACTCATCGTGTAATTTTCTAGGAATTGAGACTTCTAATTCCAACTTTTCTTCTAAAGCTTTCATCATAGCATCAACAATATGTTTAGTAAAAGCTTTATTTTGTTCATAAGCATGGGGAGAATTTATCATGGATTGCAACAAAGAAATACAATAAATCAAAGAGAAACTATCATAATTAAAGTCTTTGTAATTCAAAAGAGTGGGCACATCACTAGTTAAAGTTTTGACCTCTTCAAACCCACTTTTATCAATTTTCTTGACAAGATTTTGTTGGGGAACGCAGTATTTCAAAAAATTTACCTACGATCACGCAAGATCTATCTAGGAAATGCATAAAAATGAGAGGGGGAGAGTATGTCTACGTACCCTCGTAGACCGAAAGTAGAAGCGTTATGAAACGCGGTTGATGTAGTCGAACGTCTTTGCGATCCAACCGATCAAGTACCGAACGCACGGCACCTCCGCGATCTGCACATGTTCAGCTCGGTGACGTCCCTCGTACTCTTGATCCAGTTGAGGATGAGGGAGAGTTTCGTCAGCACGACGGTGTGATGACGGTGATGATGAAGTTATTGATGCACGGCTTTGCCTAAGCACTACATCGATATGGCCGAGGTGGAATTCCGTGGAGGGGGGTGATACGTCTCCAACGTATCTATAATTTTTGATTGCTCCATGATATTATATTATCTATTTTGGATATTAATGGGCTTTATTTTACACTTTTATATTATTTTTGGGACTAACCTATTAACCGGAGGCCCAGCCCAAATTGCTGTTTTTGCCTATTTCAGTGTTCCGCAGAAAAGGAATATCAAATGGAGTCCAAATGGAATGAAACCTTAGGGAACGTGATTTTTGGAACAAACGTGATCCATAGGACTTGGAGTGGACGTCAAGCAAATAACGAGGCGTCCACGAGACAGGGGGCGCGCCCACCCCCCTGGGCGCGCCATCCACCCTCGTGGGCCCCTTGTTGCTCCACTGACCTACTTCTTCCTCCTATATATATCCACGTACCCCGCAAACATCCAGGAGCACCACTAAAACCTAATTCCACCACCGCAACCTTCTGTACCCAAGAGATCCCATCTTGGGGCCTTTTCTGGAGCTCCACCGGAGGGGGCATTGATCATGGAGGGCCTCTACATCAACTCCATGTCCCCTCCGATGATGTGTGAGTAGTTTACCTCAGACCTTCGGGTCCATAGCCAATAGCTAGATGGCTTCTTCTCTCTCTTTGGATCTCAATACAAAGTTCTCCTTGATTCTCTTGGAGATCTATTCGATGTAACCTTCTTTTGCGGTGTGTTTGTCGAGATCCGATGAATTTTGGGTTTATGATCAAGTTTATCTATGAACAATATTTGAATCTTCTCTGAATTATTTTATGTATGATTAGTTTATCTTTTCAAGTCTCTTCGAATTATCAGTTTGGTTTGGCCTACTAGATTGATCTTTCTTGCAATGGGAGAAGTGCTTAGCTTTGGGTTCAATCTTGCGGTGCTTGATGCCAGTGACACGTATTGTATTGTTGCCATCGAGGATAACAAGATGGGGTTTATATCATATTGCATGAGTTTATCCCTCCACATCATGTCATCTTGCTTAAGGCGTTACTCTGTTCTTATGAACTTAATACTCTAGATGCATGCTGGATAGCGGTCGATGTGTGGAGTAATAGTAGTAGATGCAGAATCATTTCGGTCTACTTGTCATGGACGTGATGCCTATATACATGATCATACCTAGATATTCTCATAATTATTCGCTTTTCTATCAATTGCTCGACAGTAATTTGTTTACCCACCTTAATACTTATGCTATCTTGAGAGAAGCCACTAGTGAAACCTATGGCCCCGGGTCTATTCTCCATCATACAAGTTTCCCATCTATTTTATTTTGCAATCTTTACTTTCAATCTATATCATAAAAATACCAAAAAAATATCTTATTATTATCATCCCTATCAGATCTCACTCTTGCAAGTGGGTGTGAAGGGATTGACAACCCCTTTATCGCGTTGGTTGCGAGGTTCTTATTTGTTTGTGTAGGTACGAGGTGACTCGCGCGTTGTCTCCTACTGGATTGATACCTTGGTTCTCAAAAACTAAGGGAAATACTTACGCTGCTTTACTGCATCACCCTTTCCTCTTCAAGGGAAAACCAACGCAGTGCTCAACATGTAGCAAGAAGGATTTCTTGCGTCGTTGCCGGGGAGATCTACGCCAAGTCAAGACATACCAAGTACCCATCACAACTCTTATCCTTCGCATTACATTATTTGCCATTTGCCTCTCATTTTCATCTCCCCCAGTTCACCCTTGCCATTTTATTCGCCCTCTCTTTCCGTTCGCCTCCTTTTCCTTCCTGCCTTGTGTGTGCTCGTTCTTTTTGCAATTTGTTGCCATCATGTCTGAAACTGGGGAGGTTATCATTGATAAGGATAATAATATGGAAAACTTTGATGCTATTGACGATCCTCTTGAAAATCCTATTATTTTGCACACTAAAAAGTTTCGTATTGGTAGCGGTAATATTATTGGGAAGGGAGTTATTCAAGATTTCTTTACTTGTGCCGGTGCTATGCCCACCATGAGTGGATCTATCCTTCATAAAACTAGTAGTCTTGCAGATGCTATATCTTAGCTCATAGTTGAACTCGAAAGACAATTTTTACATATGCATCCTTCCATTCAAAGGATTTTCCTAGAATTTTCTAATATTGAGCATTCTTCTGTTAAGCGAGCAACAACCATCTTTTTAGCTCATGAGTTCAGATTTATAATAAAATAAGCCAATGCAATTTTTGCACATTATAGGTTGGATGCTGGCCGTCCTCCCATAGTAGCTATCCTTTTCTATCAAGAAGACACTATGCGTTTATGATCCTTAGATCATGTTGCTTTTAATGAAAACCTTAGAAAAAAGGTTCCTACCGATGCTCTTGTTAACCGGATCTCTGAACTTAATGATAATTTTGCTATCCAGAACAATGGGCTAGGTTTTTCCCTTGAACAAAGGCTCATGACTTTTTGCCAAAAGAATGCTTATAATGATGAATTGATTGTGCAATATGAGGGGCCAAAGGAGGAACCAATACCTCCCGAGCTTGATCTTGGGGACTTTTGTCCCATTAAATTTAGCCCTTTTGATTACTTTTGCTTTCCACAAAGAAAACTTGCTGCTGAACGTAGGGAGTATGAGATGAGTTTTCGCGATTTACCTTATCATTATCATGGCAATACCTAGATCTATCTTTGCTTTTATGCCTAGCTAGGGGCGTTAAACGATAGCGCTTGTTGGGAGGCAACCCAATTTTATTTTTATTCCTTGCTTTTTTCTCCTGTTTACTAATAAATAATTTATCTAGCCTCTGTTTTGGTTGTGTTTTTTTTGTGTTTAATTAGTGTTTGTGCCAAGTAGAACCGTTGGGAAGACTTGGGGAAAGTCGTTTTGATCTTGCTGTAAAAAACAGAAACTTTAGCGCTCACGAGAATTGCTGCCATTTTTTATTGGAGAGTGATATTTAGTTAATTCTTTTTAATATGATTAATAGATAAATTCCTCACGTCCAGCAATTTATTTTAGAATTTTTGGAGTTCCAGAAGTTTGCCTTAGTTACAGATTACTACAGACTGTTCTGTTTTTGATAGATTCTGTTTTTCGTTTGTTGTTTGCTTATTTTGATGATTCTATGGCTAGTAAAAGAGTTTATAAACCATAGAGAAGTTGGAATAAAGTAGGTTTAACACCAATATAAATAAATAATGAGTTCATTATAGTACCTTGAAGTGGTGTTTTGTTTTCTTTCGCTAACGGAGCTCACGAGATTTTCTTGTTAAGTTTTGTGTTGTGAAGTTTTCAAGTTTTGGGTAAAGATTTGATGGATTATGGAACAAGGAGTGGCAAGAGCCTAAGCTTGGGGATTACCAAGGCACCCCAAGGTAAATCCAAGTACACCAAAAAGCCTAAGCTTGGGGATGCCCCGGAAGGCATCCCCTCTTTTGTCTTCGTTCATCGGTAACTTTACTTGGAGCTATATTTTTATTCGCCACATGATATGTGTTTTGCTTGGAGCGTCTTGTATGATTTAAGTCTTTGCCTTTTACTTTACCACAATCATCCTTGCTGTACACACCTTTTGAGAGAGACACACATGAATTGGAATTTGTTACAATACTCTATGTGCTTCACTTATATCTTTTGAGCTATATAGTTTTTGCTCCAATGCTTCACTTATATCTTTTAGAGCACGGTGGTGGTTTCATTTTATATAAATAATTGATCTCTCATGCTTCACTTATATTATTTTGAGAGTCCTTTAGAACAACATGGAAATTTTCTTTTAGTCATAATAAAAAGCTTTGATATAAGTGCATTGCATACTAAGAGAAGTTTGATACTTGATGATTGTTTCGAGATATGGAGATAGTGATATTAAAGTTGTGCTAGTTGAGTAGTTGTGAATTTGAGAAATACTTGTGTTGAAGTTTGCAAGTCCCGTGGCATGCACGTATGGTAAACGTTTTGTAACAAATTTGAAGCATGAGGTGTTATTTGATTGTCTTCCTTATGAGTGGCGGTCGGGGACGAGCGATGGTATTTTCCTACCAATCTATCCCCCTAGGAGCATGCGCGTAATACTTGGTTTTTGATGACTTGTAGATTTTTTCAATAAGTATGTGAGTTCTTTATGACTAATGTCGAGTCCATGGATTATACGCACTCTCATCCTTCCATCATTGCTAGCCTCTTCGGTACCATGCATTTCCCTTTCTCACCTTGAGAGTTGGTGCAAACTTCGCCGGTGCATCCAAACCCCGTGATACGATACGCTCTATCACACATAAACCTCCTTATATCTTCCTCAAAATAGCCACCATACCTACCTATTATGGCATTTCCATAGCTATTTCGAGATATATTGCCATGCAACTTTCCACTGTTCCGTTTATTATGACATGCATCATCATTGTCATATTGCCTTGCATGATCATGTAGTGGATATCATATTTGTGGCAAAGCCACTGTTCATAATTCTTTCATACATGTCACTCATGAGTCATTGCACATCCCGGTACATCGCCGGAGGCATTCATATAGAGTCATATCTTGTTCTAGTATCGAGTTGTAATCATTGAGTTGTAAATAAATAGAAGTGTGATGATCAACATTAATAGAGCATTGTCCCAAAAAAAGAAAAAAAAGAGGAAGGCCAAATAAAAAAGGAAGGCCCCCCAAAAAGAAGAAAATAAGAAGGGGCAATGCCACTATCCTTTTTTCCACATTTGTGCTTCAAAGTAGCACCATGATCTTTATGATAGAGAGTCTCTTGTTTTGTCACTTTCATATACTAGTGGGAATTTTTCATTATAGAACTTGGCTTGTATATTCCAACAATGGGCCTCCTCAAGTGCCCTAGATCTTCGTGAGCAAGCAAGTTGGATGCACACCCACTTAGTTTCTTTTGTTGTGCTTTCATACATTTATAGCTCTAGTGCATCTGTTGCATGGCAATCCCTACTCCTTGCATTGACATGAATTGATGGGCATCTCCCTAGCCCATTGATTAGCCACGCCAATGTGAGACTTTCTCCTTTTTTGTCTTCTCCACATAATCCCCTTCATTATATTCTATTCCACCCATAGTGCTATATCCATGGCTCACGCTCATGTATTGCGTGAAAGTTGAAAAAAGTTTGAGATTACTAAAGTGTGAAACAATTGCTTGGCTTGTCATCGGGGTTGTGCATGATGAGAGCATTCTTGTGTGACAAAAATGGAGCATGACCAAACTATATGATTTTGTAGGGATGAACTTTCTTTGGCCATGTTATTTTGAGAAGACATGATTGCTTAGTTAGTATGCTTGAAGTATTATTATTTTTATGTCAATATTAAGCTTTTATCTTGAATCCTTCAGATCTGAACATTCATGCCATAATAAAGAAAATTATATTGAGAAATATGTTACGAAGCATTCCACATCAAAATTTCTATTTTTATCATTTACCTACTCGAGGACGAGCAGGAATTAAGCTTGGGGATGCTTGATACGTCTCCAACGTATCTATAATTTTTGATTGCTCCATGCTATTATATTATCTATTTTGGATGTTAATTGGCTTTATTTTACACTTTTATATTATTTTTGGGACTAACCTATTAACCAGAGGCCCAACCCAAATTGCTGTTTTTTGCCTATTTCAGTGTTCCGTAGAAAAGGAATGTCAAACGGAGTCCAAACGGAATGAAACCTTCGGGAACGTGATTTTTGGAACAAACGTGATCTAGAGGACTTGGAGTGGATGTCAAGCAAACAACGAGGCGGCCACGAGGCAGGGGGCCCGGCCACCCCCTAGGCGCGCCCTCCACCCTCGTGGGCCCTCGTTGCTCCACCGACGTACTTCTTCCTCCTATATATATATCCACGTACCCTGCAAACATCCAGGAGCACCACGAAAACCTAATTCCACTGCCGCAACCTTCTGTACCCAAGAGATCCCATCTTGGGGCCTTTTCCGGAGCTCCGCCAGAGGGGGCATTGATCACGGAGGGCGTCTACATCAACTCCATGGCCCCTCCGATGTTGTGTGAGTAGTTTACCTCAAACCTTCGGGTCCATAGCTAGTAGCTAGATGGCTTCTTCTCTCTCTTTGGATCTCAATACAAAGTTCTCCTCGATTCTCTTGGAGATCTATTCAATGTACCCTTCTTTTGCGGTGTGTTTGTCGAGATCTGAGGAATTGTGGGTTTATGATCAAGTTTATCTATGAACAATATTTGAATCTTCTCTGAATTCTTTTATGTATGATTGGTTTATCTTTGCAAGTCTCTTCGAATTATCAGATTGGTTTGGCCTACTAGATTGATCTTTCTTGCAATGGGAGAAGTGCTTAGCTTTGGGTTCAATCTTGCGGTGCTCGACCCCAGTGACAGAAAGGGAAACGACATGTATTGTATTATTGCCATCAAGGATAACAAGATGGGGTTTATATCATATTGCATGATTTTATCCCTCTACATCATGACATCTTGCTTAAGGCGTTACTCTGTTCTTATGAACTTAATACTCTAGATGCATGCTAGATAGCGGTCGATGTGTGGAGTAATAGTAGTAGATGCAAAATCGTTTCGGTCTACTTGTCACGGACGTGATGCCTATATACATGATCATACCTATATATTCTCATAATTATTCGCTTTTCTATCAATTGCTCGACAGTAATTTGTTTACCCACCATAATACTTATGCTATCTTGAGAGAAGCCACTAGTGAAACCTATGGCCCCCGGGTCTATTCTCCATCATACAAGTTTCCCATCTATTTTATTTTGCAATCTTTACTTTCAATCTATATTATAAAAATACCAAAAATATTTATCTTATTATTATCATCTCTATCAGATCTCACTCTAACACTCTTGCAAGTGGCCGTGAAGGGATTGACAACCCCTTTATCGCGTTGGTTGTGAGGTTCTTATTTGTTTGTGTAGGTACGAGGTGACTTGCGCGTGGTCTCCTACTGGATTGATACCTTGGTTCTCAAAAACTAAGGGAAATACTTACGCTGCTTTACTGCATCACCCTTTCCTCTTCAAGGGAAAACCACCGCAGTGCTCAAGAGGTAGCAGGGGGCACTGCACACGGCTAAACAATCAACTTGTGTGACTAATGAGATAGTTGCGGGATGTTGCATTATGGAGGAGGGGGCCAGACGGCCACCTAGGGCGTGCCCCCAAGGGGGAATCCTACTCCTACTAGGATTAGGTTCCCCCCTTTCCTAGTCCTACTAGGAGGGGGGAGGAAGGGAGAGATGGGAGGAAGGAAAGGGGGTCCGCCCCTCCCAATTCGGATTAGGCTTGGGGTGGGGGGGGTGCCCCTCCTCTTGGCCTTCTCCTCTCTCTTCCACTAAAGCCCATGTAGGCCCATTAAGCCCCCGGGAGGGTCCGGTAACCTCCCGTACTCCGGTAAATGCCCGAACTCATCCGGAACCATTCTGATGTCCAAACATAGCCTTCCAGTATATCGATCTTTATGTCTCGAACATTTCGAGACTCCTCATCATGTCCGTGATCACATCCTGGACTCCGAACTACCTTTGGTACATCAAAACACATAAACTAATAATACCGATCGTCATCGAACGTTAAGCGTGCGGACCCTACGGGTTCGAGAACTATGTAGACATGACCAAGACTCACTTCCGATCAATAACCAATAGCAGAACCTGGATGCTCATATTGGTTCCTACATATTCTACGAAGATCTTTATCGGTCAAACCGCATAACAACATACGTTGTTCCCTTTGTCATCGGTATGTTACTTGCCCGATATTCGATCGCGGTATCATCATACCTAGTTCGATATCGTTACCGGCAAGTCTCTTTACTCGTTCCGTAATGCAACATCCCGCAACTAACTCCTTAGTCACATTTCTTGCAAGGCTTATAGTGATGTGCATTACCAAGAGGGCCCAGAGATACCTCTTCGACAATCGGAGTGACAAATCCTAATCTCGACCTATGCCAACTCAGCAAACACCATCGAAGACACCTGTAGAGCATCTTTATAATCACCAAGTTACGTTGTGACGTTTGATAGCACACAAGGTGTTCCTCCGGTATTCGGGAGTTGCATAATCTCATAGTCAAAGGAACGTGTGTAAGTCATGATGAAAGCAATAGCAATAAAAATAAACGATCATTTATGCTAAGCTATGGGTCTTGTCCATCACATTATTCTATAATGATGTGATCCCCTTCATCAAATGACAACACATGTCTATGGTCAGGAAACTTAACCATCTTTGATTAATGAGCTAGTCAAGTAGAGGCATACTAGGGACACTCTGTTTTGTCTATGTATTCACACATGTACTAAGTTTCCAGTTAATACAATTCTAGCATGAATAATAAACATTTATCATGATATAAGGAAATATAAATAACAACTTTATGATTGCCTCTAGGGCATATTTCCTTCTGTCTCCCACTTGCACTAGTGTCAATAATCTAGTTCACATCGCCATGTGATTTAACACCAATAGTTCACATCTTTATGTGATTAGTTCACATCTCCATGTGACTAATACCCAAAGGGTTTACTAGAGTCAATAATCTAGTTCACATCGCTATGTGATTAACACCCAAAGAGTGATCATGTTTTGCTTGTGAGAGAAGTTTAGTCAACGAGTCTGCCACATTCAGAGCTGTATGTATTTTGCAAATTTTCTATGTCTACAATGCTCTGCATGCAGCTACTCTAGCTAATCGCTCCGACTTTCCATATGTATCTAGATCGAGACTTAGAGTCATCCAGATTGGTGTCAAAGCTTGCATCGACGTAACTTCTTACGACGAACTCTTTGTCACCTCCATAACCAAGAAACATTTCCTTATTCCACTAAGGATAATTTTGACCGCTGTACAGTGATCCACTCCTGGATCACTATTGTACCCTCTTGCCAAACTCATGGTGATGTGCACAATAGGTCTGGTACACAGCATATCATACTTTCTAGAACCTATGACTGAGGCATAGGGAATGAATTTTCATTCTCTTTCTATTTTCTGCCGTGGTCGGGTTTTGTGTCTTTACTCAACTTCACACCTTGCAACATAGGCAAGACCTCCTTCTTTGACTATTCCATTTTGAACTACTTCAAAAACTTGTCAAGGTATGTACTCATTAAAATTTTTTATCAAGCATTTTGTTCTATCTCTATAGATCTTGATGCTCAATATGTAAGCAGATTCACTAAGGTCTTTCTTTGAAAAACTCCTTTCGAACACTCCTTTATGCTTTCCAGAAAATTCTACATTATTTCCGATCAACAATATGTCATTCACATATACTTATCAGAATGCTGTAGTGCTTCCACTCACTTTCTTGTAAATACAGGCTTCACCGCAAGTCTGTATAAAAATAAATGCTTTGATCAACTCATCAAAGCGTATATTCCAACTCCGGGATGTTTGCACCGGTCCATAGATGGATCGCTGGAGCTTGCACACTTTGTTAGCACCTTTAGGATTGACAAAACTTTCTTGTTGTATCATATACAACTCTTCTTTAAGAAATCCTTTAAGGAATGCAGTTTTGACATCCATTTGCCAGATTTCATAAAATGTGGCAATTGCTAACATGATTCAGACAGACTTAAGCATCGCTACGAGTGAGAAAATCTCATCGTAGTCAACACCTTGAACTTGTCGAAAACGTTTTTCGACAATTTGAGCTTTCTAGATAGTAACACTACTATCAGCGCCCGTCTTCCTCTTGAAGATCCATTTATTCTAAATGGCTTGCCGATCAACGGGAAAGTCCACCAAAGTCCACACTTTGTTCTCATACATGGATTCTATCTCAGATTTCATGGCCTCAAGCCATTTTGTGGAATCTGGGCTCATCACCGCTTCCTCATAGTTCGTAGGTTCGTCATGGTCAAGTAACATGACCTCCAAAATAGGATTACCGTACCACTCTAGTGCGGATCGTACTCTGGTTGACCTACGAGGTTTGGTAGTAACTTGATCAGAAGTTCTCATGATCATCATCATTAGCTTCCTCACTAATTGGTGTAGGTATCACTGGAACTGATTTCTGTGATGAACTACTTTCCAATAAGGGAGCAGGTACAATTACCTCATCAAGTTCTACTTTCCTCCCACTCACTTCTTTCGAGAGAAACTTCTTCTCTAGAAAGGATCCACTCTTAGCAATAAAGATCTTGCCTTCGGATCTGTGATTGAATGTGTACCCAATAGTTTATTTTGGGTATCCTATGAACACGCACTTCTCTGATTTGGGTTTGAGCTTATCAGGTTGAAACTTTTTCACATAAGCATCGCAACCCCAAAATTTAAGAAACGACAGCTTAGGTTTCTTGCTAAACCACAGTTCATATGGTGTCATCTCAATGGATTTTTAGATGGTGCCCTATTTAACGTGAATGCAGCTGTCTCTAATGCATAACCCCAAAACGATAGTGGTAATTCGGTAAGAGACATCATAGATTGCACCATATCTAATAAAGTACGGTTATGATGTTTGTACACACCATTACATTGTGGTGTTCCAGGTGGCATGAGTTGCGAAACTATTCCACATTGTTTCAAATAAAGACCAAACTCGTAACTCAAATATTTGTTTCTGTGATCAGATCGTAGAAACTTTATTTTCTTGTTACGATGATTTTCTACTTCACTATGAAATTCTTTGAACTTTTCAAATGTTTCAGACTTATGTTTCATCAAGTAGATATACCCATATCTGCTCAAATCATCTATGAAGGTCAGAAGATAACGATACTCGCCGCGAGCCTCAACACTCATTGGACCGCACACATCAGTATGTATTATTTCCAACGAGTTTGTTGCTTGCTCCATTGTTCTGAAGAACGGAGTCTTAGTCATCCCGCCCATGAGGCATGGTTCGCAAGCATCAAGTGATTCATAATCAAGTGATTCCAAAATTCCATCAGCATGGAGTTTCTTCATGCGCTTACACCAATATGACCTAAATGGCAGTGCCACATATAAGTTGCACGATCATTATTAACTTTGCATCTTTTGGCTTCAATATTATGAATATGTGTATTACTACGATCGAGATTCAATAAACCATTTATATTGAGTGTATGACCATAGAAGGTTTTATTCATGTAATTAGAACGGCAATTATTCTTTGACTTAAATGAATAACCGTATTGCAATAAACATGATCCAATCATATTTATGCTCAACGCAAACACCAAATAACATTTATTTTAGGTTCAACACTAACCCCGAAGGCAAATGGAGTGTGCGATGGTGATCTTATCAACCTTGGAATCACTTCCAACTCACATCATCACCTCGCCCTTAACTAGTCTCTGTTTATTTTGCAACTCCCATTTCGAGTTACTACTCTTAGCAACTGAACCAGTATCAAATACTGAGGGGTTGCTATAAACACTAGTAAAGTGCACATCAATGACATGCATATCAAATATACCTTTGTTCACTTTGCCATCCTTCTTATCTGCCAAGTATCTAGGGCAGTTCCACTTCCAGTGACCATTTCCTTTGTAGTAGAAGCACTCAGTTTTAGGCTTGGGTTTAGCTTTGGGCTTCTTCATGGGAGTGGAAACTTGCTTGCCATTCTTCTTGAAGTTCCCTTTCTTTCCCTTTTCCTTTTACTTGAAACTAGTGGTCTTGTCAACCATCAACACTTGATGCTTTTCTTGATTTCTACCTTCGCTGATTTCAGCATCACGAAGAGCTCGGGAATCATTTTCGTCATCCCTTACATATTATAGTTCATCACGAAGTTCCAGTAACTTGGCGATAGTGACTAGAGAACTCTGTCAATCACTATCTTATCTGGAAGATTATCTCCCACTTGATTCAAACGATAGTAGTACTCAGACATTCTGAGCACATGCTCATTGGTTGAGCTATTCTCCTCCATCTTGTAGGGAAAGTACTTGTCAGAGGTCTCATACCTCTCGACTCGGGCATGAGTCTGAAATACCAATTTCAGCTCTTGGAACATCTTATATGCTCCATGGCATTCAAAATGTTTTTGAATTCTCGGTTCTAAGCCGTAAAGCATGGCGCACTAAAATATCAAGTAGTCATCATACCGAGCATGCCAAAAGTTCATAACATCTGCGTCTGCTCCTGCAATAGGTCCGTCACCTAGCGGTGCATCAAGGACATAATTCTTCTGTGTAGCAATGAGGATAATCCTTAGATCACGGAGCTAGTCCGCATCATTGCTACTAACATCTTTCAACAGAGTTTTCTCTAGGAACATATCATAAATAAAACGAGGAAGCTATACACGAGCAATTGATCTACAACATAGATATGAAAATACTATCAGGACTAATTCATGATAAATTTAAGTTCAATTAATCGTATTACTTAAGAACTCCCACTTAGATAGACATCCCTCTAATAATCTAAGTCATCACGTGATCCATATCAACTAAACCATGCCCGATCATCACGTGAGATGGAGTAGCTTTCAATGGTGAACATCACTATGTTGATCATATCTACTATATGATTCACACTCGACCTTTCGGTCTCAGTGTTCCGAGGCCATATCTGCATATGCTAGGCTCGTCAAGTTTAACCCAAGTATTTTGCGTGTGCAAAACTGGCTTGCACCCATTGTATGTGAACATAGAGATTATCACACCTGATCATCATGTGGTGTCTTGGTACGATGAACTGTCGCAACGGTGCATACTCAGGGAGAACACTTATACCTTGAAATTTTAGTAAGGGATCATCTCATAATGCTACCGTCATACTAAGAAAAATAGGATGCATAAAAGATAAACATCACATGCAATCAATATATGTGACATGATATGGCCATCATCATTTTGTGCCTTTGATCTCCATCTCCAAAGTACCGTCATCATCTTGATCTTTATCAACGTGTCATCACATGGTCGTCTCACCAACTATTGCTTTTGCAACCATTGCTCTCGCATAGCGATAAAGTAAAGCAATTATATGGCGCTTGCCTCTTATGAAATAAAGAGACAACCATAAGGCTCTTGCCAGTTGTCGATAACTTTAAAAAAAACATGATCATCTTATACAACAATTTATATGTCATCACGTCTTGACCATATCACATCACAACATGCCCTGCAAAAACAAGTTAGGCGTCCTCTACTTTGTTGTTGCAAGTTGTATGTGGCTGCTACGAGCTTAGCAAGAACCATTCTTACCTATGCATTAAAAACCACAACGCGGTATAGTGATTGCTTTTTGATCTTCAGAAAGAACCTATTCATTGAATTCGATTCAACTAAAGTTGGAGAAACTCACACCCGCTAGCCACCTGTGTGCAAAGCACGTCGGTAGAACCAGTCTCATGAACGCGGTCATGTAATGTCGGTCCGGGCCGCTTCATCCAACAATGCCACCGAATCAAGAAACAACTAGTGAAGGCAAGAAATTTGTATATACTCACGCCCACAACTCCTTTGTGTTCTACTCATGCATATAACATCTACGCATAGACCTAGCTCGGATGCCACTGTTGGGGAACGCATTATGTCAAAAAGTTTACCTACGATCACGCAAGATCTATCTAGGAGATGCATAGAAACGAGAGGGGGAGAGTATGTCTACGTACCCTTGTAGACTGAAAGCGGAAGTGTTATGAGACGCGGTTGATGTAGTAGAACCTCTTCGCGATCCAACCGATCAAGTACCGAATGCACGACACCTCCACGATCTGCACACATTCAGCTTGGTGACGTCCCCCGTACTCTTGATCCAGTTGAGGCCGAGGGTGAGTTTCGTCAGCACGACGGTGTGATGATGGTGATGATGAAGTTACCGATGCAGGGCTTCGCCTAAGCACTACAACAATATGACCGAGGTGGAATTCAATGGAGGGGGCACGACACACGGCTAAATAATAAACTTGTGTGTCTATGGGGTTCCCCCTCCCCCGTATATAAACGGGTGGGGGAGGGGGCCGGCCGGCCACCTTGGGCGCGCTCCTAAGGGGGAATCCTACTACTACTAGGAGTAGGTCCCCCCTTTCCTAGTCCTACTAGGAGGGGGAAGGAAGGAAGAGAGGGGAGGAAGGAAAGGGGGGCCGACCCCCTCCCAATTCGGATTGGGCTTGTGGGGGGGGGGCGCCCCTCCTCTTGGCCTTCTCCTCTCTCTTCCACTAAAGCCCATGTAGGCCCATTAAGCCCCCCGGGTGTTCCGGTAACCTCCCGGTACTTCGGTAAATTCCCGAACTCATACGGAACCATTTCGATGTCCAAACATAGCGTTCCAATATATCGATCTTTATGTCTCGACCATTTAGAGACTCCTCGTCATGTCCGTGATCACATCCGGGACTCCGAACTACCTTCGGTACATCAAAACACATAAACTCATAATACCGATCGTCATCGAACGTTAAGCGTGCGGACCCTACGGGTTCGAGAACTATGTAGACATGACCGATACTCACTTCCGGTCAATAATCAATAGCGGAACCTACATGCTCATATTGGTTCGTACATATTCTACGAAGATCTTTATCTGTCAAACTGCATAACAACATATGTTGTTCCTTTTGTCATCGGTATGTTACTTGCCCGAGATTCGATCGCCGGTATCATCATACCTAGTTCAATCTCGTTACCATAAAGTCTCTTTATTCGTTCCATAAAGCACCATCCCACAACTAACTCATTAGTCACATTGCTTGCAAGGCTTATAGTGATGTGCATTACCGAGAGGGCCCAGAGATACTTCTTCGACAATCGGAGTGACAAATCCTAATCTCGACCTATGCCAACTCAACAAACACCATTGGAGACACCTATAGATCATCTTTATAATCACCCAGTTACGTTGTGACGTTTGATAGCACACAAGGTGTTCCTCCGGTATTCGGGAGTTGCATAATCTCATAGTCAGAGGAACATGTATAAGTCATGATGAAAGCAATAGCAACAAAACTAAATGATCATTTATGCTAAGCTAACGGATGGGTCTTGTCCATCACATCATTCTCTAATGGTGTGATCCCGTTCATCAAATGACAACACATGTCTATGGTCAGGAAACTTAACCATCTTTGATTAATGAGCTAGTTAAGTAGAGGCATACTAGGGACACTCTGTTTTGTCTATGTATTCACACATGCACTAAGTTTCCGGTTAATACAATTCTAGCATGAATAATAAACATTTATCATGATATAAGGAAATATAAATAACAACTTTATTATTGCCTCTAGGGCATATTTCCTTCAGATTTTCACCCTCCGAATTATCGGGATGCCTTCTAGCTAAAGTTGACTCTTTTGCAATCCCTTTTTCATCAATCTTAACATTACTAAACAAGGAATCAATAGAAGAAACACTAATCATTTTAAGATCTCCATCACTTTTATAAAGCAATCACTAGAAAACACTTTTTCTAAAAAATTCTCTTTTAGCTCTAAGCATAGCGGTTCTTTTATTACTTTCATCCATAGAAACATAAAGAGCTTTTATTGATTCCTCAACCTTAGGCACAAAAATTTTCATCTTGAGATTTTCTACATCATGAGAAATTCTATCAACACTTCTAGACAAATCATCAATCTTATTCAACTTTTCTTCTATGGTAGTGTTGAAAACTTTTTGTGTGTTGATAAATTCTTTAATATTATTCTCAAGATCAGAGGTGTTCCTATTATTATTATAAGAAGGATTTCCATATGAATTACCATAATTATTAGAGGAATTACTAGGAAAAGGCCTAGGATTAAAATTACCTCTATAAGCATTGTTATTTAAATTGTTTCACGAGATAAAATTCACATCTACGACATCACTATTTTGCTCAATCAAGGTAGACAAAGGCATATCATTGAAATCAATAGGAGCACTTTTACTAGCAACCTATTTCATAAGAGCATCAACTTTTTCACTCAAAGAAGAGATTTCTTCAACCGAATTAACTTTTTTTACTAGTAGGAGCTCTTTCAGTATGCCATTGTGAATAATTTGCCATAATATTATCAAGCAATTTGGTGGCCTCACCCAAAGTAATTTCCATAAAAGTACCACCCGCGGCGAAGTCTAAAAGATTACGAGAAACAAAATTCAATCCCGCATAAATTTTTTGTATGATCATCGAAAGATTTAACCCATGAGTTGGGCAATTCCTTAGCATCATTTTTGTCGGATTTCGGGTTCCGCAGACCCTTGAGAGGTTCAAACTCTGGGGTGCGTGCGAAGAACTCGTCCTCCCGAGTCTGCCTGCTCGCTAATCTCACGGCCTAGATCGATGATCCGAATGGACAGGAGACACAACAGTTACCCAGGTTCAGGCCACCTTGTGGTGTAAAACCCTACCCCTTCTTTGTGGTGGATATGCTTCCAAGGGCTAAGGAAGAACTAGTACAGTAGGGAACAACCTCAGGAGGAGGTGTGTTCTTGAGCAGGTGGGGGAGGAAGATCTCTGGGGTTCGGATTCCTCTCTATGGTGGTGGCACCAACTTCATCGCGGCCAACGGCAACAACACGATTTCGCGGGCCGGGAAGAAGGTGGAGGACTTCCGGAACAAGTGGATCTTCATGGACGCGAAGTGCTCCTACCCTCAGCTGCAGCTGCCGACTGGGGTACCGACGCCCCATGAAGGATGGTCTCACGAGTAGCTCACCTATCCCCAGGTGGGGTAGTTGATGGAGAAGATGGTGGCTGATCTAAAGCCGGATGATCCGAAGGCGGAGAAGCTGACGTGAGCCATGATTGTCAAGGAGTTCCTGACGCAGGGCCTGGCTCTGCTCTAGGCGCGCCCGCGCCCCTTGTGGAGGCTCAAGGGCATGGAAGGCGACCTCCGACTGTGCCCGGACAACTTGTCCGACGAGGAGATGAACAAGGCCATGCACACCTTACTCAGGAAGGACCAGGGTTGCCCCCGGATACCCATCTTTCGCTGTACCGCTGCCCCAATGGGGAGAAGATTGCCGACGCCATGCCGGTCTTCGACGAGCGCGGGCTCGTCCCTCTGGAGCCTTCCCAGCCCCCGGGCTCCCTGGTAACGGTGTCCTCTGGTGAGTCCGACAAGGGGGAGAGGGCGGACTCGGAGGCAACCCTAGAAGGTGCGGGGGAGACCTCTCCCCCGTGTTGGGGAATGTAGTAATAATTCAAAATTTTCCTACGTGTCACCAAGATAAATCTAGGAGATGCTAGAAATGAGAGAGGGGGAGTGCATCTTCATACCCTTGAAGATCGGTAAGCAGAAGCGTTACAAGAACGCGATTGATGGAGTCGTACTTGCGGCGATTCAAATCGCGGAAGATCCGATCTAAGTGCCGAACGGACGGCGCCTCCGCATTCAACACACATACAACCCGGGGACGTCTTCTCCTTCTTG